>NC_030417.2:7544121-7589121 GCF_001660625.3 Ictalurus punctatus
AGAGCTCTGACCTCAACCCTACTGAACACCTTTGGAATGATCTGGAACACCGACTCCACAAACATTTGGCCATATAGTGTGTTTTCAGAAATGAACAAGTCTCCAAAAAACAAAAAGAGTAAGAAGGTGAGGTGAAAAGACGAAGAGTTTAATCTCTTAAAAGAAAACTCCACCATCAAACACATATTGAAATAGGAACTGGGGTCCAGTCCAGGGAGTATTCCCGCCTCATGCTAAATGGTCTTGGATTAGGCACCAGGATATTGCGGTTAATGAAGATGAACATATGACAGGGACAAGCTGAGAGCCATAATGGCAAGAACTTTGGTGACAAAGACATCTCAACTAGCTGTGTTTCTAATAGGAACTGGGACTAAAGTGATAACTGCATTAGGTCTATGGAAAAGACACCAGTAAATAAGATTGGCAATTGTGGTTGAAAGTGTAAATTCAGTGACTGCAGTGCCCATGCATCAGTGTGATGCAAGTAGAGCAGCTGTTCTTTAGGTGACCGAGAATGTCAATTAGCAAGAAGACTTCATCCATATCTACATACAGAGGGATATTATAGTAAGGTTGCATATAGAAGGGTCCATAAACCCTTCATTGCAAAGACTAATGGACATCTGAGAGTTCAGTGGTGCAAAAAGAGAGATGATGCAAAGAGACTGGCACAAGAGAGATGTGGAAAAAATTTATCTGGACAGATGAGTCATGGTTTAGCGTAATCCCAACACGTGGGTGAGTGCATGTGTGGCACGTACCAAGAGAATGGTACAGGCCTGAATGCATGACCCCTAGAGTGAAGGGGTCCTGTTATGTTATACTGTAGGGGTATTAATTTGCTGCCAGCATTTGGATCACAATAAATCAATACAAAGTTCTTCTGAATGACCACTGAAACATTTCTAAGGAGGACACCACTCCAGTCCACGAGGCACAAGGGCTGAATGAATGGTTTGGAAGGATTTGGACTGATGTTAGACAACATTCTCCACCACCACCATCAAAACCTCAGTTGAGGCAATATCTTTTTGTGTTAGTTCCTCTAGTACAAATCCAGATGTGTAAAACCTATGCCAAAGTGTAGTGAAACTGTTCTGGCACCTCGTGGTGTCTGTAAACAGGATTAAATCCTGTAATAATGTCATGATCTGTAACCATGAGGATACATATTATCCTCCAAGTAAATGTTGTCTCACAGCTCACTAAATACGCAAGGAAAAAACTGTATGTGAAGAAAACAATTTCACTGTGCTCTACTGTATATGTGACCAATAAAGACTCATTACATTGTCATTTTCTACAGCATGGATTAGCATTTTGCCACCCTAGACTGCCACCCCAATAAAGGCATTTGGACTGACTTGGCCACCCTAGTTGAACCTCATCCCTTATTAAATTGCTATTTAAAAATAAATAAATTAATAAATACTACGTTAACGTTTTATATGAGTCAAAAAAGAAGTGTAATGAATTGTGATGATCACTTCACATTCAGTGCGCATGCGCATGGCATGTAAGCAGCTGTTTGGTCCAGTCCTCACCTGTCCATCCATATTCTCCAACACATGAAGGCGAGGAGGAAAATAATAATAATAATAATAATAATAATAATAATAATAATAATAATAATAATAATAATTCAAGAGAAGTTTACGCAGCAGGACAGAAACCAGGGAGTCGGTATGAGCACTTGATAGAAGTACAGCTATGTTTCTATCAGCCCCAGCAGACCCGGGCAGAACAGAGAGCCCTGGAGACACGCTTCGGCTGTGTAAAGGAAACTCTGGAAAACTTACTGTAACTTGTAAAAGAGCAAGAAGTGTGTTCAAGCACACAGTGGAAATGTTGTAGCACGGAAATAACTCCGTAACAACACGAGAGAGAGAGAGAGAGAGAGAGAGAGCGGTCTTCTTACCGAGATACTGGCGCATGTCGAGCAGGAGTCTCGGAGGTCCTCCGTTGAGCTGGTAGAAGAGCGAGCCGAGGCTGAAGAGCAGCAGTGCGGCCATGCAGAAGCCATAATCACGCAGTGAGAAGCGCAGCCAAACGGCCCACAGCCAGTCTCCCCTTCTACCGTTCCGATCTCTGGTGTGATTAGCCGGGTGATGGTGGTTTAGTCTGGGGCTGCCGTTGTGATTCTTCATCGTCTCCTTGCATGGAAGCGCTGAGAGTGGTCGTCACCCATCCGCAGCTTCAGGGACAAACTTTGTGTAGCGCATTTAGAAACCCAGAAGCTGAAAGGAGCTGAAACTCAGTCCGCGCTGTCTCCCAGTCTTCCTCACTGTCTCTCCTCTGATCAAACTATTGCTCTTTTTGTGCTAAAGTGAAGTCGGGAATCCATCCTCTGTTTCCCGGGTTAGTGCCGGTGTCAGATTACTGAGCCAGGAGGAAAAGTTCAGGCGGAGGATGTGCTCTAACAGGTTGGATACAGCGCCACCGTGCGGCCGTGGGTTGAACCATATTTACTCTTTACACCGAGTGGGCTCTAACAGCGACTTATTTAAAGGTACATTGGATAAGATTTCTAAGTAAAAAAAAAATAAAAATTTAAGTCCCCATGAAATCAAAATTTAAGATTTGTATCTTTTAGTATGAATATGTTCGCCTTAAGGATATCTGTAAGCTAGTCTTGTTCCAAAACAACAACAAATAACAAAAAGATACATGCATTCAAAATGTACAGTCTCTCACTAGCACCAACACGAATCAACAATTTCGATGACATCATTCTGTACTTCAGCTTCTCATCAGATTTTTCTGTCCAATCAAATGCTCTCTAGACTCTGAAGTGTCCCGTCTCCCAGCATTATAAAAATCACCTTGCCGAAGTTGCCGTTGTTGAGGAAGAGAAAACATCAGCAAGCATGAGTCGTAAATGTGTCTTTGGCTGTTCGAACTGGAGATCGTCCGATTGATCGGTTTTGCAGACCGGTTGTCTGGAGAAATCCACCACGGTTGCGAGAGCGGCTGAGAAGGATCCGCTGTCATTATACAGGACGAGAGAGGCCTCTAGAGGTGAACATTTTGTTGTGCTATTTGAAGTGTTTTTTGTTGTTTTTTTTTCAATCATTTTAGATGTCTCTGTTTTTATTTGTTATTTGGCATGTTACTTTTTGGTTCAGATTGGATGTATATCTTTTATTTACTTTCATATTTATTAATAATTAACATACATTAATATTTATGATAGTATTTTTATTTAAAAAGTACAGTACATTTTCATGGTACAGTCAGTGCTATTTATTTTTGAATAAAGTTTGTGTGTTACATTTTCATTCAGTATCAATTTTAAAAAACTATCGTTGATTAATCGACAAGTACTGCCCAAATTAGTTATTGGTATTGGTAAAAATCCATCAGTCGACTTCTAGTTTGAATGTGCACATTTTATTCAGTTTTCCAACTATAAGTTAGTTAAAAAGGTTATGGCTTAAATTCATTCACTTTGAAGAAGGGGGTATTTGTGCCAGCTCATGGATGTCAATTACGGCCCAGGCTGTGAGGTAAGCTAAATGCTATTGCCTATTAAAAAAGGGGGGCAAGCCGCCGGATATATCCTGCCCTGACTTCCTGTTTCAGTGGAAATTACATCAATACATCGAATAACGTTGTGCGTTTCAAGGCACTTCACGGGAATTTTAAGGTCTTTATCGGTGTTTGAGCCTGCCTCTGTTTTTCTCCACCCATGAACACAAAGAGGTGGTTAGCATTAGCAAGGAGTGTCATGACACCACTATCAAGTGCACTCTTTAAGTCACTGTCCTAAGCTGCGGTATTAGCTCATAAAATGATTTAAGTTTGAAAAGCACAATTGCCATGGTTTAGGCTATGGAGGAAATGCTATGGCCTCAGCAGAAAAGTATTATTTGGCTGAGAAAAACTTTTCGTGATGGAGTGTCTATAAAATGGCCAACAGGATAAACACAAACATGCATTCCGGCCAATAAGTCAGTTTTCCAAACTGGTTTTCTCAGCCACGTAATACTTTTCTCCTGAGGTCACGGCTTTAAACCATCATTTGTTATCACGTTTGACATATTTTCCAGCTTCTTTGTATCATTAGTAAGAAAAAAACATTCACTATTGCACCTTTAAATGTGTACAGAAATACATTATTTACCCAAAAGAACCTCACTTTGTGCTGGAACATGTTTGAGCCCTGTAGTTCCAGTGAAGGGAAATCATAATGCTACAGCATACAAATACTTGAGGATACTTGTACCTTTGTGTCAACAGTTTAAGAAAGAGCCATATACTGTATATAGGTGTGAAGGTCTACATACAGGTGGCCATATAGTGTATTTTGTATATCTGTGCCCCTTACACATAATATATAATCATCACCTCACCCTGTTCTGTTAATTGTCCTGTGATTCTTCAGATTCTTTACTGATTCTGGATTCTAGACTGACATTATCATGCAAAGTGACCTTGGGTTTGAGAAAGGTGCTTGAAAGTTTGTGAAGCCTTCAGAATTTTCTATATGTCTACATACATGTGACCTAAAATATCATCAAATTTTCACACAAGTCATAAAAGTAGACAAAGAGAACCCAATCTCATTTGTTCATGCCATGATACACTCTCGCAAACATGTGATCAGACTCACTGTTCTTTAAATAAAACAGAGTGCTCACTCACACCTGATCATCATCCCATTGATTGAAATCACCTGACTCTAATTTCACCTTAAATTAACTGCTAATCCTAGAGGTTCACATACTTTTTCCACTCACAGATACGTAATATTGGATCGTTTTCCTCAATAAAGAATAGAGCGTGTATAATATTTTTGGCTCATTTCTTTAATTGGTTTTTCTTTGTCTACTTTTAGGACTTGTGTGAAAAACTGATGATGTTTTAGGACATATTTATTCAAAGACATAGAAAACTCTAAATGGTTCACAAACTTTCAAGCACCACTGTATATACATAAAACTACTACAACCACTGCTTCTTCTTATTATTATTATTATTATTATTATTATTATTATTATTGTCATTGTAGTTGATATTATTATGTTATTATATTATATAATAATGTTATTATTATATTATTATGAGCACTTACACCTAAAACATTAGGTCTTAGTTGACACTTTTTAAAATCTTGCTTTTGAGTTGTTTGTGTTTAAATTTAAACCCATCTTTATCAGCTAATAGCTATGAAAAATCAATAAATTAATACTTCAACTACTTTGTTAATGAAAACTTGTGATTTCAACCACTGTAACAAAATTTTTGTTTTTTAAATCACAAACCTCAGGGTTGTTGATGTCGGATTAGCAGGACTCTTTGTGTCCCAGGGTGCTTTCATGCCTGGAGTTTTGGCTCTACCTTTTAGTTATATCCTTTCATAGCTAGACCGGCTGGAGTCCTGCTTGCACTCTGACATAATGTACACCCTCTTAAATCACTGGTATGATAAGAGAATGCCTCTCTCTCTACATACTTCTGCTGTGCCTTCTCTTACCCTATTCATTCTCATGGTTTACGTCTGCTTTATTTTGTGCTCTCTGAAAACAGTTTATTCCCAGGTCTCACCGTAGCTTCAGTGTGTAATTATAACAGAAACTGGACAGTTAATGACAGTTGAAGATCACCTGGTCTTTTGATCATGTGGTTGTAGCTCACTCACCTCAAGGTTTGATGTTTTGTGCAAGCGGAGATGCTTTTCTGCTCAGCATGTTTGTAAAGAGTGATTATTTGAGTAACTATAGACTTTGTCAGCTCAGACCAGTCTGGTCGTTCAACAAGGAGTTTCCACCCACAGAACTGTGGCTTTTTTGTTTTTTGCACTGGACTGTTGTGTATGAAAAGATCAGCAGTTTCTGAAATACTCAGACCAGCCCACCTTGCACCAACATCCCTGCCGCAGTTAAAGTCACAGAGATCACACTTTTCCCCCATTCTGATGTTTGATGTGAACATTAACTGAAGCTCTTGACCTGCAGCTGCATTATTTTATGCATTGTGCTGCTCCACATGATTGGCTGAGTTGATAATTACATGAATGGGCATTTGTACAGGTGTTCGTAGTAAAGTGAGTGTATCAAGTGTATCAAATGAAAATGACAAGTGGTTACTACAAGGCAGACACAGCTAATAAAATGTCAACTCCATCTATATCTTTAAACCAGTGAATACGCCCAACACACTGTGTCTAAAGCTGAATAAGTTTGAGACATACAGTATACAGAGACATAACTCTCATTCCAGTCAGAAGATTCTGTTTATTACACTTCAGAGTGACAAATAGTTTTAGACATTTTTTTCAATACACAAGCAAAATCTTTATCATTAGCTAGGCCAAAGAAAGAAAGAAAAAAAAAAAAACATTTGTATACAGATATTTTACAATTGATACTGTAGCAGGACACTGGCTAAAGCAATATGCAAAAGAGTACTGCTATTTTTTTATATTATATATATATATATATATATATATATATATATATATATATATATATATATATATATATATATAGATAGTACACCTAATAATTTGATATGAAAAACAAACAAACAAAAAAATAAGTTATTTAAATATCAATTACATATACAGAATGTGCAACATGTCCACAATTTCATATATGTAATTAGAATAATTTTAAGGAAATTTCAAACCAATTTGAAGTAATTAGCTTCTTAAGGTTCATTCTCTAATTAATGAATGTTGACAGGGAAAAACCACTTTAGTTATAAACCAGCATAATCCACTGCAATCCTCCACATAAAACCTGAATGTAACTGTCCGTTTGTGGACTTTAACATTTACTAATTTCTTCTTCCTGAAAAAAGCTCCATTTAATCTGTATATACTTGAATATAAAGTGCATTTTACAGTAATTAGTAACATTTTATGAAATATTTATATACATTTTATAAAACTGCCCATAATACCATGATTGCATTGTTAAAAAGGCATCTGTACTGATTTTCTGCTCCTCTTTAAGATGCTAAATTTGAAATTGGGTGCCAAGACAATCCTAATGTAAATTGTAAATTGTGCTGGAATAGATACAAAAAAAAAAACCATTGCGTGTAGAAAATCCATCTTGCTGCAAAATGTGCCACAGTGTGTGTGTGTGCGAAAATCGAAGTTATGAAGCGCGTTCACAGGAAACCCGTACAGCGGACACTTCACTTAAACAGGTCAGAAAATGTGTGCGGTCATTGTTTGGTGACGTTTTCTGTAAGGAGATGTTTATTTAGCGTTTTTGTAACAGTCAGAGGTAAAACATCTGGCATGGAAGGTCTTTTTCCTGCACTTTCTTAACATGCGAAGGTGCTTATTTTTGTTGTTGTTGTATTAACTTTCGAGAGAGAGGAAAAAAGAGTCTGGGGAGGGAACATTTAAAAGGTTTATAGTTGTTTTAGCTAATGAAAACGATACATTAAGTCTAAAAAAGTGATTTAAAAAAGTACAATCCTTTTCATGAAAACTTTGTAATCATTGGCAAATTGCTGTAGTAGAAGAAGAGTCAAATATTTTGTGCTGTTTTTGTGAAAAGAAAATTTCAGGGAGGTAAGAGTAACTCTGCTTTGTGTTGGGTCACATTGTATCACCGCATCACTGACTATTTTCCTAAAACATCACACCCCATCGTGTCTTATTCATTATTTAGACAAGCTTCCTTGAGGTTTTAAGTCCTCACTAATGGGTTTCTACCCATCCAATGCCAGATGTGTGTTTGGATTAAAAGTCATGCCAGCCTACTTTCATCTCTGTCTGTTTTTCTCTCACCCAAAAAAAACCTCTATAGACACAGATAAATGTTCAAGTGTTACTGAAAAGACAAACATTGTCATGTAGAGACTCGTGAGTCTTAAGTATGAACATTAACATCTGTCCTAGCAGATCTCCTTCACTGGACTGGATTCCCAAAGACATTTTTCAACTCAAATAACCTACAGGAGGATGAAGGACCCTGTTCCTCTGTGAGCCCTTTCTACATCGGATTTATTAAGAATTTTCCGACTGTGCTTTATATTGTTCAAGGACCAAGTTTAAATATCAGCATTTACATACTGCCACAGTGCTGGGGAGGTTTTCCTCAAAGCTCTAAGAATTCTAAAAATATACATTAAATACAAGCAAGTTATCACTGTTGCATCACCCAATCGAAGATGATGGCAAAGGCAACATAAAAACCTTAAAGATATGTAAATGATTCAGTAATAAATGATTTATCCCAGAACAGACGAGTAATGAATGTTAGATACTGTGTATTAGAAGATTAAATGCTATCTGAATATACAATATTTTCTTTAACTAAGTGAAGGCAAAAGGCTTTACAATGCTTTACAACTGAATCACTTGGCACTGAGTAAGCTGAAATGGCTTATGGACTATACAAATATATCCCCTCCAGCAAATAAAATAAAACACACATCATTCTGAGTATCAAGTACTCAGAGTTCATACTCCCATATAGCAACACTGTGCTTGAACATTAAATGAACTTTCCAAAGTGGACTGATCAAAGATGTAGCCTTCAATATTCATATCTATGCGCTGAGAAGTTGCGTGTGAACCTATTATCCTGCAGGAAATGACATCGCTTTGGCCAGGCTAAAACATCTTACTGTGCTGGAAGACGCACAAAATGTTCTTCTTCCTTACAAACAAGCGCTCATCAGAACAGGAGAAAACAGTCACGAGTTAGCCTAAATCTTTACAAAATCTCAAAAGCTTTAAAGATTGTTACAAAGACCCTGCTGGAAAGTCCACCACTAACAGTTCATGGAAGCCACAGAAGTCCTTTCTGTAAACATCAGCAATGCAGAAAAGAAAAAAACAGAACAAATGCTTGGAAGATGTAGATGATGATATTTTTCATGAAATGCTACAAAGAACCCAGTTTCATTCCTCATTCCACTGCAGCACTTGGTTTGCCACTGGAAATTCACCTGACGTTTCATCATCAGATCAGCGCAGGCAGCAGCGATGGCTGTTCATAAAGCAGGCATGTGTTGTTAAGACTGTGACACGCTAGCGTTAGCTGTAACGAGCCGGGCTTCACTGAGCAATAGGCGGATGTGTCTCTCCTCCTGTAGCCCTGCCTTGCGTACTGCTGCCTCAGTAAGAGCAGACAAATTGCCCAGTGTGTCATAGCCTGCTGCCAGTAGGAGGTCGGAATACATGGGCATGCCAATGGACACCAGCCAATCAGAAATGGAGCTTAAGTGCACTGGAGACATGGGCTTCCGACTCATGTCCGTCAAACCTCCAGAGGGAATCTGTGAAAAGCACGGAGAAGAAACATCCACAATTACTATTAGACCATTTGCTGAAATGTGACTGCATCAAATAACACAAGGAATATGCGCACATGAAGTGAGAAATGTTTGTGACGTATATGTGATCAATATTGTTCATTATGCCCAGAATGCCAACCAGTCTTGTCCTATTCGTATATACAGTTGCAATCAAAATTATTCAACCCCCATTGCAAATCAGGTTTATTGTCAGAATGTACAGACTTTCTGCTGTTTGGAATGAACAAATCAAACAAAAGCGATTGAAATAGTTCAACACAACAAATGCTTCAAGTGATTTCCCCAAATTCAACTGAAAATACAACTTCTAATGATTTCTCCAGATCCAAAATTATTCAACCCCGCCATGGCAAGTATCTTTAGTACTTAGTAGAGCACCCTTTTGCTGACATTATCTGCTGTTATGGAATCGTATCCCATTCCTCATGACCAATTGCCTCCAGTTCAGTAATATTCTTGGGTTTGCCTGCTGCAACCGCCTTCTTCAAATCCCACCAGAGATTTTCTAGGGGTTTGAGTCAGGTGACTGTATGGCCCTGTAGAATGGCCCTGTAGAATCTTCCAGAACTACTTCTGCAACCAAGTCTTGGTGGAATTTGAGGTATTCTTGGCATCATTGTCCTGTTGGAATGTCCAATGACACCCAAGCTTCAGCTTCCTCACAGATGGCATGATGTTTTCTCCTCTGATTTCCTGATACTTCAATGGATCCATCTCGCCTTCCACACACTGCAGGTTTCCAGTGCCAGAGGATACAAAGCAGCCCCAGAGCATCACCGAGCCACCACCATGCTTGACTGTGGACAGAGTGTTCTTCCTTCATTCTTATTCCTCCAGACATACCGCTGATCCATCAGCTTGGTGTTCTGACATGGAAACCTTCTGCATTTAGTACATGCCTTACTGTGCTCACTGAAACCTCAGTGCCTGTTGCCACCAAGTCTTGCTGCAGGTTTTTTGCAGTCACTCGAGGGTTTTTCACGACCTGCCTTCTCAGATATCTGCTTGCAGTCGTTGATAACTTCCTTTTTCTGTCCCGTACAGGTGTTTCATCTAATTTCTACCCTTAGCCAGTTCAGGTATTTCATGTGTTCCATCTCAAGCACACCTGGTGCAACTAATGAAGCCCTTGATCAGGTGTGCTTCAGACAACTCCTGTTTTGCCTATTAGTGCTGTTGTGAGGGATTCTATTCAGGGGGTTGAACAATTTTGAAACTAGAGAAGTCATTATAAGTTGCATTTTCAGTTGAATTTGGGGAAACCACTTGAAGCATTCGTTGTGTTGAACTATTTAAATTGATTTTGTTTGATTTGTTCATTGCAAACAGCAGAAAGTCTGTAAATTTTGACAATAAACCTGATTTTCAATGGGGGTTGAATAATTTTGATTGCAACTGTGAATAAATAAATAAATAAATAAATAAATAAATAAATAAATAAATAAATAAATATGTGAGAGTAACACTTTTTCTCACCAAAAATCTTTTGAATAACTTTTAAATACGAGTTTCTGTGATTTTCTTTTCTAAGCCTATATCTTGCATGATATAAATCTGCATTACTGTGTTATTATAGTTTTATTTTGTGCTGGAAACTAGTGCATGAAAATGTATACATGTGAAAGTGTGGCTATCTAATTGCACTAAAATCTTCAGTATTCTGAGAGTTTGCAAAAGACAGTCCCCCCAGGATTCTGTGACTTTGCTATCACAGAAATTAATGCAAAACCAAGCAAATGCCGCAATATTCACGAGAGCTTGCAATTTTTCAAAATTACCGCAGATTGTCGGCAGATTTGGACCAAGATGCGTCATGTGACATCATCACAACATGCATTCAGCCAAAGCTCTCTACGATTCACGTGTGTCAAACATGAGTACAGCCAAAGGGTTTCTTTTACAAACAAACATCACTGCGAAAGAGCGTGCAAAAAAAAAAAAATCGGCAATTGTGATTTCGCCAATTCAAGTAGTTTTCCACAAAAAAAGCACAAAAGATTCTGCAAAATGCATCACAAATTTTGAAAAAGCCGCAGCAAAACCAAGCATTTTTAGCCGCAACAATCACAAAAAAACCCCTCCATGAAATCATGTACGTACTGAAAAGATATCAGACACTTTGTTCTATGGGCAGGGAATCTGAGGCAGAGACTAAAGGCCTTTCAAGGAAACAAATTTCGCAAGGGTTGTTAGAAGCAAGTCGCATAGTGTGTTGTGCGCAGGGTGCAGCCAGCTTCCGACATGGCAGCCAAGGTCTCCGTACGATGTCCGTTTTTTCCTGCAATATTATTTGCTGAAACCTTGCGACAGTCGTCTCCACAAGAAGTATACTGAGGCCATAACTTTTATCAAGCAACTCAGACAGGGAAGGAGATTCCAAAATCCTGATATCCAGCAACATTCCCAAAAACATTGGGAAGCAATTTGATCACTTGGTGTGATGTCGCAGATTTAAAAGAGAATACATTTTATATGAAGCTGTTTTCTAGAAGACAACTTGAGTAACATCCCAAACAGCAGAGCAATCATTTACACATCATTAGTCAAGTCAAGGTCTCTGTATCAAGTCTGCTGGAGAGCAAGAGAGCTTTGAAAGAAGGGAGCATATTTTAAGTCCTTAGTACAGCATGAGAGAGGAGATTGTTGACGAGTCACTGTTGAACTGACTTACTGCCATTTTTACTCTCCAAGTGCGCCTGCTTTTAATAAAGCCCTCATGTGCATGCCTGCATTTTACAGTTCAAAAGGTGGCTCATGAGTGCCTTCTATGCAGCCTTTAGTAAAGCCCACATCAACGAGACCTGAACAGTGGCGTTTTACCAAAAATGCCTTGCAGAAGGCTAAGATCAATCACAATAAATGGGTTTGTTGTTAGCAGAAAGCCACACGAAAACATCATCAAACGTTTCTTTAAATTCCTTTTCATTTAACTTGTCATTAAGCATCTGTACGATTGCAACCTTATTTAAAAGGGGAAAAAACCTAAACAAAATTGATAAAGTCCTTAAACTCCCAGGATCGATACAAGCATCTGAGTGAGTAATGGCACATCAAGAATACACAGATGCTGTGTCCCAAATGCAATGGGTTTTTATTAAACACCTGTGTACACTTGAACACTAGTTTCCACATATCTGAAACTTTGATTCTGACCTGAAGCCAACCACAGGTTCTAGTGTTTGTATCACAATTAAAAACTGAGAGCTTGTCATTTAGTAAGAATTTAAATATAAATATCTAGGTGTTGGTAGAACATTGATACTGTTCCTTATTTAACACATTTTATAAACTGTGTTAATGTGTTAAATTTTATTTACCTCATTTTATAAACCTGTCACGTATGCATGAGAGCTATGACTCGTATGAAGACGAATTCCACCTTTTATTACTTATTAATTCATGTAAGAAGCCTTGTTTTTTTAGGACTGAATCAGCTCTGTAGTGATTTATGAAATCAGTTACTCACAGCCATGCGGTGCTCCTTACGCAGCTGCTTAACTCTGATCTGGTCCAGAGTGGACGCCACGTCTTTCAGTGGCTGCTGGAAGTCCTCAGAGTATCTCTGCACCAAGAGCTGAGGAATACCACAGCGGCCATGCTGTAGGAAAAATCATGGAAACGTGAGAGGTGCGTAAATATTATTAAACACAGGTATTAAACACAGGTATAAACAGGATATAGAGCAGCTCACTATTCAGCTTCGTGATGAGAAAGCAATGAGAAACAAACCTAAACATTGCCTTTTCTAGTCATGATCCTACACCTGACTATCCGCAAGCTAATTTAAATGACACAAGGAATTTTTACAGGGATAATGGAATTAGCATTACCTTTGCTTTAATCTAAGCCTGAACAACAATTAAAATTAGCAAGCCATAAACTTTACTTCATGTGGTTTCTTGTGCATTTAAGGTTGACCAGAAAACATCCCCATATAACAGAGTGCCTGAACCACGCAAATAAAAACTTTATGAGGTAGTTAAAGAATAACAAGGCTATTGTGATACAATAATTTGTATAAAATGACAAATAATGTGACCTAATGAGGAGTAACACTGGGAGAACTGGCACGACGGCTCAGACTTCTAAAGAACAGGCTTTGGAGTCTCTGAGGTAATTTCATCTGTTGGAACATTTGACATGGAGAAATCCTCGCCTTCCATTTGGAGTTTTTTGAAACATGATGGAGGAAGCCAAACAGATGTCCTTACAGGACTAAATGGAAGCACTACTGCATGTTTTGTTATGTGATGTGTATCAGTTTAATCATGCCACCTTCCACATTTGAAGAAAAGATGAGTCATATGACCACCATTTGACTAGAATCCAAGTTCATGAGACAAGTATTATTTCCGCGCATTTTTTCCAGCACAACTAAGAGAGCTAGAACAGCCAGTATGTGTTTTATCTTTTATTCAAAATAACTATTATGTGACGGTCATGCCAGAGTGCCAATGGAACTAGCTTGCTCAATGTTAAAGAGCAATAAATGTTTCTTGTCATCCATAAATGTAAATGTAAAGTTAGACTTAGAGCACGGAGATAATCAAAACACTACCCTTCAGAAACCATACAACATTCTCAATAGGCCCCCAGTCATGCCACGGCCATTAATATCTTAGAGTTTAAGGCTCTTAATTGGAAGGCTGAGATTTTTAAATCCCAGTAATGCCGTCAGTTGCTGGGGTTGTGTCTTTTCTCCATTATGAATTGCTTTGGATAAAAGTGTCTGCCAAATAAATAACTGTAAATGGTCTAAAACCCTCATGACCTGTATTTATGAATGCACATCTAGCCCACCCACTCCAATAGACTAAGAAGCATAAATTATACACAGACCAAATCCACAGTTATGTTCTCTCCACCCAGACTTTCCCCTATGTTGGCCCTGTCACGTGTGGTGTGGGTTCCCAGGTCTAGCTCAATGCTATTGCTGGCATGGCACTGAAGACTTGTAAAAAATACAGCATATGTGCTGGTTTTGTCTATAGCAAACCGAGCGTTTAACAATGTGACTATCAAAAGAGAAGCAGGTCTCAGCAGTGCCATCTTGCAATTAATAACATTCACCTAGGTTTGTTTATAATCTAAGGACTATCTGCAGTTTGATTAATGGGTGGAAACTAATGAAAAGCAGTTGTGACCTTATACACCACTTAATGAAGGAGGAATAAAATGAAGGGAAAAAAGCAGTAAAGCCCTGTGCTATTTTGGCCTAAAAATGCATTTTAATTCTAGCTCTAGTCATCGCTCTTGTTCTTGTTGTGTAGCTCTGCTGAGAAGATCCAAGTCACCAGATCTGTCCACGACAGCAGCTGGCATTTCTTAAACATGACTTAACTCTTGGGGCTCAAAATGAGAAGTCAAAACATGTACACATCAACATAATGATCTATGACTTTTATAAGATTACAAATGGTGAACTGCAGTCAATTATTTTTAATGATACATTGAAATGGCACTTTTTTTATATTTATAAATGTCATAACCAAAACTCAGGACTTCTAATACACTGAATGAGTAATTGAATGAATTCTAGGGTAATGGTGAAATCGTTTTAAAGACCATGATACCAGCTTAATTTATATTTGGCATTCTGCTTTCACCTTCTGAGCCTCATTATACTGTAATGAATAATTCTGTTGTGAACCAATAGTGTGTCTCTTACCTTATCCGAGTAAGGCTCTGCCATAAGATCGATGCCTTCTGAGCCAAGCTTCTCCTCCAGTAGTGTCTCCAAATCAGTCATTTTGGCATGGGAGATCTTCCTGCCAAGGGCTACCTTGACTCCCTGAATCTGTGGGCAGGCAGACTCGGGCAGGTCAGAGAGCCAGGGTGGTGGTTTCTCTGAATAATCCGGAGACACTGAAGTGGATGGAATACTTTCAGAGGGGCTAGTAGGACTGCTTATGGGTCTATAAGACAGGGTTGGCGTGCCTGGACTAGAACTTGGCAGGACCAAAGATGGGTGTCGCAACCCATTTACTAGGCGCTCTTTGGACTTTTTGGCAGGAACAGGAGGGGGCACAGGAGGCTTTTTGGGGTGAGTACGAGGAGCTGGGCTGCTTGTGGACAAGCCAGGCTGTTTATCTGGAGCATAGCATGAAGGCTTGAGAGGCAGCTGGGTGGGCACTAGAGGTCTCTCTACTTGATCCTGGTTTGCTCTACACAATTCTGTTTTTGAGTCTAACCAGGATTCTCTACTGTTCTGAGAGCTGGACTGTATTTGAGACTGGATAACTGTAGAGTTTGCCTCTTCTTGCCTTTCACCACCATTTTGGGTCTCATTTCTTGTCTTCTTTCTCTGATCAAAGGCGTGCTGCCACTGTATGTCCCCCAGAGAATGAGACCGTTTCCAGCTCTCTGGAGCATCTGAAGTCCCATCAAGCTCCTCACAGCTGCGACTGGCTGGCATTTGATGCCTTGGTCCTGATCGAAGGCCTTTTCTCAGGCCTAGAGAGCGCAGGTTGAAGCCCTTGATAGGCCGGGGAAGAAAGTGCTTGGTGAACTTGCGTTCTTTCTTGGACTGATGCTGCAGCTCCTCAGTGGAGCGGCTGATGGGAAGTGTGGGGCAATCCAGAGACTGGACTCGACCAGTTTCAAAGCCAGAAGAACGACGACTTGAGCGAGATGCTTTACGAGGCTTACCTGTAACACATGAGCTTCAGTTTCAAACCTTCAAAATTTGTATTGTAAATGCTGTATACACAGTTTCCAGTTTATTAGAAACACATTCCTTGCAGCCACACTATTATACAAGTCTACCTTTACTGATCATTGTTCTTTTGCTTTGCACTATTTTTGACCCTTACTATATCCTGTACATCATATGACCACACAATTCACCTGGTATTAAGTGAGTGGTGCACTGCTCTCGGCACAGCAGTGACACACACATACACTATATTGCAAAAGAATGTGGACACCTGACTAATCACACCCATAAGTACTTATTGAACATCCCATTATAGATTTAGTCCCAGTCTACTGCTATGATAACCGCCACTCTTCTGGGAAGGCTTTCCACTAGATTTTGAAGCATGACTGGGGATTTGTACTCATTCAGCCACAAGTGCATTAGTGAGGTCAGGCCCTAATGTTGGGTGAGAAGGCCTGGCATGCAGTCGGTGTTCCCATTTATCCCAAATATTTTTTTATTGGGGTTGAGATCAGGGCCAGTTGAGGTCAGGGCCATTGACCTCAAGTGTAGGCCACACAAATTCTTCCACACCAAATCATGTCTTCATAGACCTGCTTTGTACACTGGGACATTGTCATGCTGGTGCAGGTTTGTGACCCTTAGTTCCAATAAAGGGAAAATCTTAATGTTACTGCATACAAAGACATTCTAGAAGTTACACAGTGCTTTTGGCTATATAGTGTATTAGTGGAATGTTAAAAGTGTGTGGCCATGCTGCTGGGGCTTTTAAACATTGTATACACTCACTGGCTATTTCATTAGACACAACCACCTGGTTGGTCAACCATATAGGTGTACAGTTACAGACTATAGCTCACCTTTTTTCCTAATGCGTTAACATTCGTCAAGATTTCTGAAGTGTACTACTTTTGCTAGGTGCTTGCTTATGTGCTATACATATTCTGGAAATCAGTTAAAATTTACTTGCACTATGCATTTTATCATTATGTAAGAGGATCTTCAAAAAAAAAAAATATGAAAATGAGAAAATTGTACAATATGCTGTTAATCATGAGATGTCATTCAGCAGGCCTGAGATCATTAGAATGAAGCATGTAAGTATGTGTGCGTAGATGATGTGTAGAGATCAAAGAACATTGGTGGGACGAGCATGGCATGAAATGCCTAAAGAAATTCATGCAACAGAGATGAAGGTTATATAGAGTGACACATGAGTAATCAGCAGCTGTGGTCCAAGTAAAATTGAGAAAGGCAGGACACTGCAGGGTTTTGAAATGAAACCCAAGTAAAACTCATGTTTAATATGAACTGTGAATGTGCAAATAGTGTAGGTTTATAAAAAAAAAAAAAGAAAAAAGAAGCACGGAAAGAAAAATAGACCAAAAACCAGCAAAAGGGCAAGAATGTTTAGATCATTTTGGGTTTATTTTCCACTATGGCAGATTGCATGTTACTTCCCATCCTTCACAGACAGCGGAGGTCAGAATCATAAGATGCTATATGAGTGTTAAGAAAGGAAATGAAGATATTTAACATATTAAGCACAGAACAAGAGTATCCGAAATATGGATGCACATTCCAGTCCCTGCATCATAATATATTCATATATAGACTTCTTAGTAAAAAATCTCCAGCAACAAACTTTACTATGTACAGACTAGTTTCTAAAAAAAATCTACCTCCACAAATCATTTTTAAGGCACAGATGAGCTGTTCGACAAAGGCAATGGACATGTACATGCACACGCACACACACACACACACACAACATTCCTAATTAACACAAGGTTCTGATGATAAACAGGGAAATAAAAGACTCTTTAGATTCTCAGATACAATCTACTTCCCAATATAGCTCTAAAGAGTCAAAGCTTATTAGTCTGTAAGCTACATTCTGCGTCTGCCTGCATGCCTACCTGTGTGTCTTTACGCTCTTCACACTACAAAAGCTTTCCATCCACCCGTTTTATGCAAATTTTAAAATTTACACAAGACGTTTAACCCCTAAATATCACTAATATTTTCACACTTCATGTACTAAACAGTTGGATGGAAACATACAGTCTCTGTGTCTCACTAATACCCAGAAGGGTTGAGAGAATGATGTAGCTTAAAAACATCATGCCATGTGTGTCAGAGTGATGAAGAAGCAGGGCTAGAAGATGAAGAGTGGAGTCTTTAAATGGAGGGTGATTATTTGGCCCATGAAGAAAGACGGGAGAAAAGGAAGAATGATGAGGAAGCCGGGACAGAATGGCAGCATGGCATTCGATCCTGAGGTGATGACGGCGTCTCACTGGCTGTTAGCAAGTGTGGGCAAGAAAGCGGCATGGTCTACCAAAGAGCGGCGGATGTCATGGCGGTGCTAATGCTAGGTTGGAGATGAGGATGCGATGGAGATGCTAAAATAATGCCTGGTTACCGTTCTCCAGGTTTTCGCTGCTTTCATAGCAACCAGAGTCCCGTGGGGAGTTAGCTGTCAAGCCCCTCCCCTCACAGAGGAGTTTTTCCTGGGAGCCAGAGAGGGCACTGCGCTCGGGGTCACTGCTACCTGTAATGGCACGCACACACACACACACACACACACACACACACACACACAGTGTCAAAATGTGTATGTTAGGACTTTTAATTACATACAATACTTAGTATTGAGATGCATTACTGAGCCTAGAGTGGTATACATGCTCAAATAGAATTACACTATTGCATAAACCACAAAAAGTGAAAACGTTTGGTCAAACTTTGTGCCAGAATGAGTGGGATTGATGAAGCTTTCTGTGGGAGTGAGCGGGATTGATGAAACTCTCTGTTGGAGTGAGTGGGATTGATGAAATTCTCTGTTGGAGTGAGCGGGATTGATGAAATTCTATGTGAGAGTGAGCGGGATTGATGAAATTCTATGTGGGAGTGAGTAGAAGTAGGATTAAAAAAGTTCCATGCGCAGTGCAGGTGTACTCACTATCGTACTCCTGTAGTAACTCTACAGCAGTGAGTAGTACAGCTCTGTGTTGAGGATCTTTGATATTCAGCTCATCCAGATCCTCTTCTTCAAGCAGCTTAAAAGTGTCCAAATCCTCATAGCCATTAAACAAGAATGTAGGCATGTGCTCCTGAAACACAGACACGCACACACGCACACACACACACGATCAGAACTGAAACGCCAAACACAGGTTCACTCATCATGTGGTCAATCTGTTCTGGAATCTCTCTCAATTAAAAGGGTATAAAAGACCTTAGACCTGCCTGGGTTTTCTCAAAAGCATTGTTTTAACATTTATCACCTGCTTTAATTACTTTTAATGAATCAAGTCAGTTAAAACCGAGCTCCACAGGTATTTTATGCTGTGGTTTGACATGAAAAACTGAGATAATGGATATTATAATCTTTGTTTATTGGAACTGTTGTGACTGACTCAAATCCAACACGGCTGTAAGACACTGGGAAAGCGGTGTGTTATAGATGTTACTGGAGCTGAGTGGGGATTTTCTTTTCTTTAAACATATCAAAATAAACTCAACGCAATTCAATGAAGAATAAAGTGAATCCCAAACACTGTACAGTTTCACTTTGGGTCTCTTCTGTGTTAATGTATGGGTGCACAGCTGTTTTCCCAGACACGCTTCATTTAGTCTTACTCGTGGACTTAAAATAACAATATATGTATAATGTATATATTACTCTGACACACACACACACAGACACAGGAGGTCTAAAGGGTGGATTGCTATCTTTGGATGGTCATGAAGATATTATATGTATGGTTGAACTTGACCTTGGCTTCCATCTGGGGGAAAAAACATGTAGGAGAGCCGAGGTCTTTCATTATCACAAGGACCACCTCCATTATCTCTCCATCTCTCTCACTCATGTTCTGTCATTATAGCTTCAGGCAAAATGACAAGAAGAAAGCTCTAGACTCAACACACTGCCTCTGATATATTAGTCTCATGAACAGAACTGTGTGTGTATGTATCATACCTGCGGTTTGAGAGAGTCTATATAAGGGCTGTGTGTGTGTGTGTGTGTGTGTGTTTCTCCATCTCACCTTTAGGTTGATCCTTTCTAAAAGCTCTTCTACAGAGCTGGGTTTTGGAGCTCGACCCTTTCTCCTCCTCCTGATGGTGCGTTTGGGTTTTTCCTCCTCCTCTGCCAGGACGTCCACATAGATAAACTTGAAAGTTCCGACCTTGTTGTTGAGTAGCCCCATCCACGTGCCCATGGGCGGCTTACTGATGATGTCGATCACATCTCCTCTCTGAACAAGACCAAAGAAGAGAGAGACAAAGACAGAAAGATAGATAGAGGGAGTAAACATATAGATGAGGTTCAGTCAAACAAGCATTGAAGTTTTGAAGAGGTCAGATTTGCTACGTGGGAACTCCTCGACTTCGGAGTCCCTCCGATCAACATACAGACATATTCTATTGTTAACTCTATATCAGTGACTATAATTTATACACTGATGCTGTTTCGAGCAGGAAAATATACATGACACTGTCCGTTGGCCAGCTTGTTGTAAACAAAAGGTGAGTATGGAAGTGTCCATGTTTCCCCCAACTTTGTAGCTTTGTACACAGAGGTCAAAAATGATGTCATTCCATGGTATGTGAAGACACGCCCATCTCACTGTGTAACCCGTGAAAACTCGATCCTATTTACTACAGACAATAGCTTACACGTGACTGGAAATCTTATGTCTTCCAAAAAGTACATTGGAAACTACAAGTCACACTATATTATGCATTTGGATGCTAAGAGCTTGTTTATTTATTTACAATTTCAAACAGAATGGTAGGAAAAAAAATAAATGTTCTCTGAGGAAAGCTGGAAAAAACACCCTTGATTCAGTTGCATGCCTTAAGACCTTTCAGAAAAAATGGTGGATATATTTCCAGGAACTCAGTTCCACTGGAGTGGTGGCTATAGTAAAGCATGCTCTGTCAGCTATCTAGGCTGATAATATGTATGTGTGTGTGAGTGTGTGTGTGTTGTACCTTTAGTTTGAGTGAGTCTGTATCATAAGGGCTGGGAGTGAAGTCTGTGTGCACTCTGGCTCTGCCACAGAAAGGCCCTCTGTACGGCGGCTCTTCATCGTCCCCATCCTCGGATTTCACACTCTCACGGTTACTGGCAGACGAGTCTGTAGTGCTCACTGTCTGGCCACCTGCAGCAATACATGAAAACAACTACCGTTTATGTGACACTTTAACCAAGTGCTGGACATTCGGTGTAATCTGATATGCTGAGAAGTGCTACAGGCGTTATGGTGGGCTATACTGCCATCTAGTGCTAACAGTCTACCAAGCACAATTACATCCCCAATCCAACTGCTCTCTTACTCATGGAGCTCTGTCCACTGAGAGAGCTGCGCAGACTCTCCACAGATCCTCCTGCCTTTAGTTTGGGCTTTTCCAGGGAGTCCGTGTCTGGCTGAGGAGATTGAGGAGAGCTGGGGATCACATCTGGACTGGACTATACAAATACAGAGAGAAAATTTGAATGTAACATCATTACAATAAAGAAAATAAATAAATAAATAAATAAATAAATAATAAAACCTCCTTACTGCTGAGTTAAACAAGTATAATTTGATTTGTATCTTCAGATGAATGTTAGGGTTATAATTTTATAAACTATTTCTACCATGCTTAAGCAAAGTAATAAAAGTAACTGATGTATAAAACGAAATTTGTTTGCAAAACTGCCACACGTAGGTTTGGAAAAGCAGGCTTACATTTATATTTATGGCATCTGGCAGACACCCTTATCCAGAGTGACTAACATTCATCTCATTTAAATATATGAGCAGTTGAGGGTTAAGGGGCCTTGCTCAAGGGCACAGCAGTGGCATCTTGGAGGTGCTGGGATCTGAACTCAGATTCTTCTGATCAGAACTCCGTCTTAACCCGAGCTACCACGCTTAAAGCAGTTCTGATGATCTATAACCTAAAAACGTCCAGTAAATTGCAATAGTGCGTCATAGTAACAATACAATAGTGTGTCATGAAGTTCTGATTCTGCCATAACACCATACAACAAGCCATCTTAACAGTGTTTAGAGTTCCTCAAATGGATTTAGAGACATGTACGCAACTTATCTACGTTAAGTCGGGTTTACACTGTGCAATATTCGGCTCAATTTTGCTGTCGCAGGCTCAATCCTGCACAATTTGGCTGGAGTTGAGATTGGTGATTACACATGATGTGAAGTGCTCACTGGCAGCCACTCACCATCACTTGTCTAAAATCTACCAAACAGGAGGATGGCATAGGATTACACAAATTCTCGGTACAGCTATAAACACAGTAATGGCGACGGTGAATTGTAAACAAAACATACAGGATTTAAAAGAGCAGCAGGTTGTTGACTTGCCGCAGCAGACAAAACATCTCTATAATGTCTCACCAGAGTTATATCACGGCAGGAGAAAACGGGGCACGGCATGGAGTGAAATAGAGGATTGAGTACAGCTTCCAGGTGTGTAGATGATTAATTAGCACTCAGATGCCCTGTTATTTATTGTTATGACCACTTGAAACTATTTTTAGGATTTCCAGCTGAACAGCTGTGTCACTACACACCCAATATGGCAGAACATATAAGTATCTCCACTGATTAATCTGACATGAAGTACGGTTTGATATAGAATTCTTACTGGGGTCATCTTATACAGTGTGACAAGTAATAACTGTAAAAAAATGCACAGTGTAAAACTGGCTTTAGATAGGAAGACAGAGAGACAGAGTTTAAACAATATTGCATGTTACTGAAGATAAAATAATAACCAAGATACTACAATAATTATAAAAATACTACCATATGTCCATATTTTTGTATGTAGCTATACATCTATGTATATACCTATACATCTATGTCTGTTATGTGACCAGTTGGCTGAATGAACTGTTGTGTTACATTAATAGAAGAACTGTGTCCTACATCACAACATTCAGAAATCTACAGTGTACTACAGCTAGCT
This sequence comes from Ictalurus punctatus, assembly GCF_001660625.3. Classification (NCBI taxonomy): domain Eukaryota; kingdom Metazoa; phylum Chordata; class Actinopteri; order Siluriformes; family Ictaluridae; genus Ictalurus; species Ictalurus punctatus. The sequence continues at coordinate 7,567,058 of NC_030417.2, forward strand.
AGCTTAAATTAAAAATAAGAAAGAAGATTTTTAAGATTCCAGCAGACTACTAAATATAATTGTACACTGCAAAATAAAAGTCATTTTAGCAAGTGAAAATATCGTGAATATAACATTTATCTAGTATTTCTTTTTAAAAGATTACAGTAAACCAAATACAATATCATTAACCATATTTCTAGACATTACTACTCATTTCAAGCTTGTCGTTTTCTTATTCTATTGGCAATTTTGCTTCTTTTTAAAAAGAAATGCTTAAAATCTGCCAATCGAAAAAGACCATTTCAAGCTTGAAATGAGTACAAATGGCTTGAAATAGCTTTCATAATCTTATATTGGTTTATTGTAATCTTATCATAGGAAACATTAGATAAATTTGATGATATTCAAGATATTACCTTTGATAAAATGTCATTTTTTGTAGTGTATACACATAACTACATACACAAATGATAATACTTAAACAAAACAAACAAACAAACAAAAAACAGTTGTGTTTCTTGATATCTAATTTTGGGAATGCTCACAGGAGTTAGCCTAGCCTGTGGATTTTGCTATTGAGCGTTCACCTTCCACCGGGAGACGTGAATGCACACGATGGAGGCATAGGGAGATATTTGAGATAGATTTTTTTCAAAATGTATTATATATTAACACATTTGTTAACACATTTACTTTAGCTGCGGCCCTTTGTACAGAAAATAAACTTTGTTTGTGATCCCTGTGATCAAAACTTGGAATGAAATGTGCAACGGCCTTGACTGCGTCAGTTAGACCACATGCTCACTCATGGCAGTGTGGTTCTGTTTAAACTGAGCAGCTGTGGGTCTCTAAAATCCGCATGACACACAGAAGCAAAAAGGTCCGATTGAGAAAAACAGGTGCGGATTCAGTCACATGGATATTTATTAATAGTATTAATGGAATGTCAAAAACATTAAAAACATGAGTCTTGTACTGAAGCCAAACCACTTTGTGGCACAGCACCTCTTGTTCCTTGCAAAATAGTGTGTGGAGTATGTCTTTATTGTTCTCGAATTTGTTTAATTATATTATATATGACCGTTCAAAACAAGCATGAGTGACATGGGGTCATAGTTACGAGGTGATATGAGGAAACAAGCACCACTTAATTGTAGCACTACAGCTACATACATAAACTTACGGACATACACTGCACTGGCTCCAAGATTAAAACTGAACTCAAGGATTTGTGCTGCATGTTTAAGACCTTCACGTATGGGTTATGGATATAAGTTTAAGTTTACTTAAAAAGTTCAATAGTCATTCTTGAAAGCTTCTTCCTTTCGTAAACATAACCCGCAAAATATATAGAACTTAACAAACATCTTAATTGTTTAAGATGTCCTCAGCTCAAGTGTATTACGTGGGTGAGAAAACATGTTAGGAAAACTGTTATGGTACAGAACGCTTGTGTTTAAACGGGCCTCTTGTCAGACACTCCCTAACTCCCCAATCTCAGTTTGTTCATGAAGGAAAAAATATGGCTGAAATCGGTAAGCAGCCAGCACAGCCAGGCAACTCTTCTGTGAACAAAAAACCATGCTGTGCTTCGAAAAACTCACAAACAAGAAGACAGTAAAACCAGAATAAACACTGGCAATGCTGTTCCACGAAGGAGTAATTTATTACTCGTGAAGGAGATGAAGCTGGACATCGAATTAGCTGCGTTGCTCATGGACAGGTACGTAAATGCAACATGTAAAATCTGCTTTTTTGCACTGTTTAAATTGCCTGCTTTACATAACATTTTTATCATTTAGCGAGCCGGGTAGGGCAACAGCTTCAATGAACCAGCTTCACAGCAATGTTTCTAATGTTAGCAAACTCCCGATGCTAATAACAGAGGTTCAAGACCTGCCAAGCTGCCACTGTTGGGCCCTTAATCAAGGCCCTTAACCCTCTCTGCTCCAGGGGGCGCTGTATTAATGGCTGACTCTGTGCTCTGACCCCAACTTCCAAATATGCTGGGGTATGTGACAAAAAGAATTTCACTGTGCTGTAATGTATATGTGACTAATAAAGACTCATTATTATTAATAAGGCACTTTCTTTATTCAGCTCAACCTATTAACCGTTAGAGACCCAATCCTGGCAATTTTACAAATCCAATGCAAAAGTCAGAATTTAAGATTACAAGAGAGGTGAAGAAAGTAAGCCAATAAGGAAGAGAAGAGAGAGAGAGAGAGAGAGAGAGAGAGAGAGAGAGAGAGAGAGAGAGAGAGAGAGTGTGTGTGTGTGTGTGTGTGTGTGTGTGTACCTGTTCAGAGAGAGAACTACTATATTTCTTGGATATGCGTTTTCTCATCGTCTCTTTCACAGACTTGACTTTCCTTCCCAGAGAAATGCGAGAGCTTGTAGGAGACTTTATCACATCCCTGTATAGAGCCTCCTGCTCCTTATTTAACACATACAGAGAAAGAGAGAGAAAAAGAGAGAGAAAAAGAGAGAGAGAGAGATAGTTATTACACATTAGACATTTGATAAATGTACACCGAGCAGCACGCCAAAATGTTAAGTGTGTGAGTGTGTGTTTGCTCACATGAGGTTCAGAAGCCGTGCTGACCACATGAAGTGATCGGTTGGACAGATCGAAACCCCCAAAGCTACACGTCCTCTGCAGAAAGCAAACACGCAGAGTCACAATCAGAGTGATACAATTCTTGTGGAGGCAAATAGAACTGACTCAATACAAGTGAAATGAATCTGATTCACCATCAAATCACAGTGATTCATGCTCATATTTATAATGACAAGAAATACTCTAGCAATGAGTGACTGCACAACAAACATATCGTTCGTCCAGTTTTCCAAAAAGCATTCTAGGAAAAAAAAGCATTGCACTAACAAACAAATCACTAAAGTATTCTGCACATGAAACATTCTCCACTGCTGTGTGTACTGTATGTGGAGTAATGGCAATATTCCAAATGGGGGGAAAAGAAAGCTATTCCTCTTCATACTTTGTGAGCAGACGGGGGAAAAAAAAAGAAATATCTGGAGCTGGATGAGAGGTGAACCACGACTGAAGTAATCTGGCATATATCGACCGTTGCTCAGTAGTGAATGGTTGTCTGGTCATGCATATTCAAAGCACAATATCAATACAAAATACACTGAAAATCAATGCTGAAGAAAGAGGAGTGATGAGCGACGTGGAGAGAGTCTATGGAAAAAAAAAAGCTCATGTTCAGATTCATGCTCACTATGAATGACACGTGCACACTTAGACGATCTTAGCACCGCAAGGCTACAGGAAGAACTGCACCGAATGGAGCTTTACACACTTTAAGAGCTAATGTTCTGACTGTGTTAGGGACTATAAAAGACATCAAGGTCTGCCTCGTAAGTCAAGGTACTGTGATTTTTTTTCACTAATTAAAAAAAAAAGAAAAAACGTTTAAATTAGATCAATGTATGTTTTCAAAAGAATGGGGTTTGGTTCGCGAGTGACCAACCAGAGCTATGGGAACAACTCTGATTGGATGTTCTCACATGCAAAAGTTTCTTTCTACTTTCACTTCACTGCTCCGAACTCACGATTCACGGCACCTGGCAATCATTTTTATTACCAACTCTCGCTTACGTTGTTGAACGTGGTAATGTCGGCCATGCTCACGCTCTCTTTCGAAGACACACAGATGTGTCTTTGAAAAAAGAGTTAATCTCATCATAACCACATCTGAGAGCATCTCAAGAGATCTGTGCTTTTAAAGAATCAGAGAAAATAATTTTAAAAACTTTTAGAAAAAAAAAAAAAGAAGATTTTAGGTGAGAGAATTCTTGGTTGATATTTTAGTCTACAGGCTGCTGTATCAGTTTCATTACATATAAGATTGAAAACTTTTATATTGGTTCCAGGTACTGGAACTCCCGGAATAATATTAAAAATGTAAAAAGAGTTTCTGGCACATTATTAAATTCTGGTTGCTGGTATCATGTCTCTAAATAAATACCTCCATTTAAGGTGACTTGTATCAGTTTATAACTTGATTTCCAAAGCCAACTGACATAAAAGTGCATTAAAGCATTTTTTAATTTAGTATCTAACCAGGAAAATCTAGTCTTTAAGGGTTTATTAAAATACTCTTCTATTATTGTATTTTCCTTCTTGATTTGCAGTAGCATAATGTTCTCTTGCAGCATAACATTATAACTACTTTAGATCTCTGATATAACGTCACACCCTTGCAGTTCCATCCAGTAGCCTATCAGTGACTTGCTCCACGGGTCCATCGGCCCTCCTCACTCACAGACTTCTGCTGAATGCGCAGGAGGACACGTCGGGTGCAGCGGTCCACACTGGAAGCCCATTTCCGGTCAGTGTCTCTCTCATCCTCCAGTAGGTGGAGCCTTTCAGCTTTCCGGCTCAAGTGGTTGTACAGGCTACGCTCCACCACATAGGTAATGTTCAGCTCGCTGACAGCTGTTCTTCCTCGCAGGCGCTTGGGAGGGCAGAGCCAAGTTCCCACTATACCCACACCGCCCTTCCCCTTCTCCCTTCCCAGCTCACGCACCCGGGGTGAAGACGGCAGCGTCAGCGGAGGAGAGCTGGAGGCTTTTTGGAAGTTGCGTTGGTACAGTAAGTGCTTGGTGGAATAGGCGTAATTGGGATCGGGCTTGCTCCGCTGCCAGGTGGAGATAGGAGGCCGCTTGGTGCAATCCACAGGCACCAGCATGCGGTGAGGCTGAGAACAAGGCCGCACAAGGCTGTAGTGTGTGTACACAGTGTCCATACTTACCCCGTGAGACACGGACGTCTTCCTGGTCTCAGGCTCATCCTCGGTGCTAGTGCTGGCTAGAGGCCGGACCAGGCTGTGTGGGTTAGTTGAAGGCTTTACCAGCCTGTGTGCAGAGTTCCAGGCCTCCAAGCTGCTAGAGGACGGAGACGTGCTTAAACTGTCCCTGTCTCCATCCACTGAGAGCTGATCTTGGGTCAGAGAGGACAGCGATGAGTCCACCGTGCAGCGGGTGCCTTTTTTATTCACGCCTGCATATAGGGCACTGGTGTCCTCGCACGAAGGGGACACATCCAAGCTCAGAGAGTCTATGGTGATAAGAATACGCATCAAGATTATAGCCATAGGAATTATGTATAAATATATGTATAAAACTGTATTTCTATAGGCATATAATTTGAATACATGGATATAATAGCCATATGTTAATGTCAGTTAAGGCGACATTTTTATTACAACTAAGTGTTTAAATCCTGTGTGTTTGTGTGTACTGGGACACTCAACAAGCTTTTTTTTTCTCCAGCCATAATTCATTTTTTAATTAGGTATGAACTTTAATGTTAGTGAACTTGACATAAATAAAATATTTAGTTTTCTAATTGGACTGGGATTTATTTTATGCTTCAAGGTTTTCTTCAACGCATAACATGAATGGTTAATTGAATGGTTAAATTTATCCTTTAGAAACAGGACAACGTGCAGTTTTATTTTAGAATCGCATCAGCCATACCTTCTGATCCCTGCCTTTTGCCGTCATCTACTTTGATGAGTTTCTTGCGGACGCGGCGAGTGGAGTTGACCAGTTTGTGAAGCCTCTTAAATTTGACAGAATCCTCCTGCTCATCATCAGACTGTTCATGAGACTGCAGGGAGAAAAAGCACAGCAAATGACAGTTTATTTTCCCCTAGATTTCATCTCACAACAAAATATCTGTGCAGATTATTCATGTGGTAAAGACAGACACAAAAATCATGTTAAAGTGGTACGAATAGCATTATGTTCTCTTTGCTTAGGATGGACAGTTGGCGTTAGTTATGGAAGCGTATGGAGGGGTTGTGTGTTGTGAAGTCTGTGTTAGAAAGGCACATATGAGCGACTCAGAGAGGCGTAGAAGCTGTGGCTGAGTTTCACAAAACCACAATGCATTTAGCAACAAACCCTGCAACAGCGGTAGAAAAGAAAAAAACAAGATTCTCAATGAAAATTTGTTACAAATAAATAAAACAAACTAATTTTATATATATATTATTTATATATATATATATATATATATATATATATATATATATATATATATATATATATATATATATTTAAAAAAATTACTGCACAATGTACACACGATTTTTTTTTTTTTTTTTTACAATCGCAATTCCCGAAAAAGCTGGGACAGTATGGAAAATGCTAATAAAAACATAGAGGAGTGATTTGTAAATGTCCTTTGACTTTTACTTAAACATAAAATGTATAAAGACAAGGTATCTGAAGTTTTACCTAATGAACTGCATAGTTTTTTGAAGATACACACTTATTTTTAAATTGATGCATGCAACATGTTCCAAAAAAGTTGGGACGGGGCGATTTAGGACTAATAGCGATGTGACAAGTAGAAATAAGAAGGTGATGTGAAACAGGTGAGGCAATCGTCTAATCATAGTATATAAGGAGCCTCAAAAAAAGATAGAGTCCTTCAAGAGCAAGGATGGGTCGAGGCTCGAGAATCTGCCAACAGATGCGGACGCGAATAATCCAACACTTTGAGAAGAACATTCCCCAAAGACAAATCAGCAGGATTTTTGGCGTTTCACCTTCTACAGTGCACAATATCATTAAAAGATTCAAGGAATCCGGTCAAATCTCGGTGTGTAAAGGGCAAGGCCCAACTTTTTTGCAGTGTGTTGCAGTCATCAGATTTGAAATGAATGTGAATTTAATTTCTTTTTTTTTCTTTTTTTTAAATATACAAAGTAAAACATCAAATAATGTGTTTTCAATACAGTACAGGGTGAAGTGAATTTTCAAATGACTCTTTTTGAGGTTTTTCCCATTTTCCATACTGTCCCAACTTTTTCGGAATTGGGCTGTAATAGTATAAATTGATTTAGACAGTGGAGCCTCTGAATATCATGTTTCTGTCAACACATATTCCAGTCACCAAACACGTTTATTCACTTAATGACAGACTCTCAGCTGCTAACCACAATGACATCTCAATACTCTCCTCTGCCCAAACTAACCACAGACCACAGTATCCCTCTCTCTCGCTCGCTCACTCACTCACTCACACACACACACACACACACACACACACACACACACACACTACCAATACAACAGAAAACCAAAACCTAGGCCGATGGAATATTCACGTACAATAACACACTCATATACTCTCAGCCAGAGAAAAACAAAGAGAGAAAATATTTAGTTTATTTAGTTTAGTTTTTGTGATCTGAGACCTGTTCTTGTGGGTGTGACCCTAATAGTACAATGAGCATTGACATTTTTCTGACAGAGTCTCTTACTCTAAAAGCAAACAATGCTTATTGTGAAGCTTATCCAAGATTTCATACAAAATTACACCGAATTTACAACAATTTACAAAAAGGTGAGAAATTCTAGGTAAAGTATGTGTAGACATTAGAAAATAACTAATACATAAGATCCCTGATGCTTTAAAGTGCAACAACATGAGTGGCAAGAAAACCAGAAGCTGGGAAATAATAAATGTGCTTTAGAAATAATGTATAGAACATAAAAACCCCACACTTACAGAAAACACACATACAACATAATGCAATAATGCTGTATCCAACATCTTTTAATAAGTGACATAAAGAAGCCAACGGTTTAAATCTCAAGTGATGCATGGAAATGTCTGCTCAACTATGTGACATTTACTCCGGCGAACAACAAGGATGAAAAAGGCAAATAACAAGAAGGCACAGAGTCTCAAGAGAAAAGCAAAGATCAAGCTTGCTCCAGAAACAGAGAGAGAGAACTATTAATTTCACCATTCTTACCAGAAGTTTCATCATAGCCAGAGTCACGGTCCGTGTCTGCATATACACACACACACACTGGGATTAACTCACACCCACACACCAGTTTCTAGCATTTCTGAACATAAGTGAGAACCCACTCGTGTGAAAGGCGGGTTTTGAGGGGAGTCCCAGATGATCCCCGCATATCCTTAAAGCACAGGAATGTGGGTCAGGAAGAAAAGAAAGACTGTCCTGAGATCAGATCGCTGCTGGACACATACAGTGCAGTGTCTGTGTAAGCTGGGGATGAATCCGTCTCTGTGTCAGTGAAGCACACAGGCGTTGTTAAACGGTGCTGAGAGCTGATCTAATGACAGCCGTTCTGCTCTGAAACACAGTGCGGCTTCTGTGTGGAGAACCGAGCCGAGCTGATCTGTGGTCAGCGGGATTGCCCCTGAGAGAGCTATTTTACAATCGATTTATCCGTTAGACTACGCAGTCCAACCCATTACCACTTATGAACAGCTTATAAACAGACAGATTTTCAAAAGCAAACATCGCGTGAGTGTGCATGCCCATTTGTTTATGTAGGTGTGTCTTACAGACGAACGCCAGTGCTGTTTCTTAGTATTCAAGTGCATTCAGTGGCCTTTAATATTCTATACCTTATATACATTTAATATTATATACCTTACACTATGTTCATATTGCATAAACCAAGGGGAAAACTCACCTAAATGTTTGCGCAAGCTAAACCGAACTAAGATTTTCCGCTGGATCTACAAAACTCTTTGCAAACTCTTCATTCTTCATGCTCGCATGCGTATTTTGATCACCTGAGCTTCCTGTCACAGCTCATTGACACCCACAAAGCTCCAATCTCAATACTCTCCTCTACCCAAACTAACCACAGACCACAGTATCCCTCTCTCTATTGACGCCCACAAAACTCCATAAAAGGTCATGGAAAACCAGATAGGAACACGAAATGAGCGATCAGAGTTAAGTCTGTTGACTCACTTCTATGGCAATGTAATGCAAAAATGTAATAATACATCATATTAATAATAATAAACTAGAGCTAAATCCTCCGTCAGCGGAGGTGTTCATTTATGGCTTAGGGCTATGCGCTTACAGACCATAAATATTTGGTTTTTGTCCACCACTTTCCCTGTAAGTGACACAAAGTGTCCATGGGCAAAACATTCAGATGTTTAGTATTGAGTGTTTCAATAGACTTTTTTTAGTATTAGTATAGAACAAAATCCCACCCATTTGCATGTGTACAGCTTTATTTACTGCATGCTAATTTCTCTGACATGACATGAACAATGCACATGCAACGCAATGCTAATTGTCTGGCTAGCCGGCACCAAGCTGAACGCTTCATATGGCCCCAAAACAAACACACACATACACACACACACACACACACACACACACACACACACACACGTGGTCAATGTGAGAAACACTGAACATGAACATCACCAACAAGACCCTTGGATCTCACTCCAAGTTTTATCATGTACATTAAATCTGCTGGGGCGGTAACTGTTAACCACATGCCAGACTTCCAAGCCAAGACAAATACACACCACCAACTCATTCATGCCAAGCTGACTCAAGGACAATGGTAACTGAATCCAAGAAAAGTGTAATGTATGAAAGTGACTGTCCAAATGCTGGGGGTTTTCAATACGTCACCCCCAGTACAGAGCTAAGATCAGCAGCCAGGGCCAAACGTTGTGTCATTTTAACCTCTGTACAATGCACATGTTAGCAATTATCTCCTTCCATGACTACAGTCAGCTATAAAAACCATGATTTCAGTACTAGGGATCTAAAAAAATATGAATACACTATTTGGGAATGAATAATGTGTTCTAAACTGGCACAAACGTAGAGATATACAAATAGAAGATGCACGATTAGTTGTTTTTGTTTGTTTGGTTTTGGAGTTTTTTTTTTTTTTTTTTTTTTAGAAAGTTTCCCAGAAAAAGGTTCACAGAGGATCTGGTTGAGACTGGGATCCTAGTAACTGCCTGGTGAGGATCACAGTGGTTTAAATTAAACTAATACCTTGTTTTCGGAAACATGCTACCTTTCGGAATACGTTTTTCAGAAAATATCTCTGGCACATACAAAGATATATAAATAAATAAATAAATAAATAAATAAATAAATAACTGCACAAGATGAATTTAATCCAAATAAGTCGTGTTACAACGAACAGATGACGGGAATTGATCATGAGATCTAGTAGTTTATGTCTGTATCCTAAGCAGAAGCAGATATATCTTGTTTCAAATATCATACAAAAAGATTTACTTACTGTGTGACTGTTACTTTGGGAAATAACAATGCTTCTGTGCATATCTTTACCATATTTTGACATGCAGTTGGGGAAAAAAAAAGCTCTGGAATCTACTGGCTATGATCAAGTTGATGTATTTACTCAGAAGAGTCACTTGACCAATCCGATTTAGTAATCTCAGTCACACGATCCTCTTGAGGGAACAAATTCACTATCACTGACGGACAGAACGAAGTGTTTGTGTCTATCACGTCTGAAGCGAATATTATTTGGAGCGTTGTTGCATTTGACACTGAGATCTATACTGACATCTGCTGGACAAAAGCATTTTTACACCACTAAATCTTATGGTCTGCGTGTATAGTGTTGAAAAAACAACAACAATCATAATACGAAGTACAGTGAGTGGAAAGTAAAGATTTCTCTTTCAAGATGTGGCGAGACATTACTGATGTGAGACATTCAAAACACCTACACAACTGTCAATCATTCCAGATTCACGTGCTGATTCGCTCATTTGTTTTTTGTTTTTTTGGGGGGGAGGGTGGGTGACCGCTAAATATTAGGCATATTTTGGAGCGATAACACAATAAGCAGTGTTCATCAGTGAGCTTATGGGGTGTTAAATATGACAGAGGACAGACCCCTTAACAAAAGAGCACACACTTTGGATTAACATCTGAACACAAACCAGGGGTGTAATGATGTTAAGTATATATACACACTACTGTATGTAGGACCGATTCTCTCTCGCTCTCTCTCTCACTCACACACACGCGCACGCACCCACACACACACACACACACACCGACTGTGTGCGGTACTTACGTTGCAGGTGTAGGACAGGTTAACAGTGGGACTGGATCCATCAGCACACTCTGCAGTGTCTGAACTGGTGCTCAACTGCCTGCTCCTCTCATACTCCTTAAGCTACGGGGAACAAGAGGTCAGAGAGAGCCGCCCACGTGCGCGCGCACACACACATCCACGAGACATACACAGACATATGCTTACCCACAATCCAATTTATAAAATGAATACAATATACTATAATATACTGATATACAGTGCCCTCCACTAATATTGGTACCTTTGGTAAATATAAGCAAAGAAGGCTGTGATTGTCTTTATTGTTTAAACTTTTGATTAATAAAATTCACAAAAATACTCTGCTCTGATGGATAAACAATTGAAAACAACACAGGTTTATTTAAAAAATCTTTGTTAAGTATAGGTGTGCAAAAATTACTGGCACCCCTATGAATTCATATGAGAAATATATATTAGAAGTATATTCCCTTTGATATTTTACATATTTTCTGTACACCTGGGTTACTAGGAACAGGAATTTGTTCAACCATGACTTTCTGTTTTACAGGGATATAGATATGAGTTAACATACAGGCCAAATTCCCTTAGTCATTCATAACAATGGGTAAGACCAACGAATATAGCTGTGATGTGCGGCAAAAGGTTGTTGAGCTTCACAAAATGGGGCGTGTCTATAAGAAAATAGCACAAGCATTGAAAATGCACATTTCCACCATCAGGGCAATAATTAAGAAGTTCCCGTCAACTGGAAATGTTATGAATCAACCTGGAATTGGACGTGTGTCTATACCGTCTCAACGTACTGTGAAGAGGATGGTTCGAGTGGCCAAAAAATCTCCAAGGAATGTTCTCAGATCCCTTGTCATGTATTCTCCAACTTCATCAGGCATTATAGGAGAAGACTCAGAGCTGTTATCTTGGCAACGGAGGTAGCACAAAGTATGGAATAAAAGGGTGCCAATAATTGTTGCACACCTATATTTAACAATGATATTCTCTGATAAACCTGTGTTGTCTTCGCAATTTTTGTGAATTTTTTTAACAAAACTTCAAAAGGTTAAACAATAAGGACAATTTTTCACATCCTTCTCTGCTCATATTTAACAAGGGGTGCCAATATTAGTGGAGGGCACTATATAATGTAAGAACGGAGCACTACACTAAATTTGCTTTCAAAATTAACTACACCCCCCCCCCACACACACACACACACACACACACGCACACAATATAACTTAACAGATTTAAAAACAATAAATAGTGAAGTGTCTTCAGAATGTAGTAAACGTTAAACAAAAATTATGACCCTTCCACATTCTAGATATTCACGTACAAGTACATATTCATGTAAAGCCAACGGTCCACTGAGGCTTAGCATTGATTCAGCCAAAGGTGTAGAGATCGGGGGAAATCAAACAGGACTTGCTTGTATTTCCTCATTTGTAAGTCTCTTTAGATAACAGCGACTGCTAAATGAATAAATGAATAAATGTAAATTTGCACCAAAGAGGTAACAGTAGGGCTGGGCGATATGAGGACATTTCGATGATGCAAGGTGCGCATCACGATATATCATTTAGCTAACAAACTCTGCAAAACAGTAGTAAAATAAACAAAATACGTTCAACAGAGTTTGACGATTCTTTTTGTTAATGCCTACAAATACAAAAATTAAGTTAAAAAAATGTCGTCAAATCAATGGCATCTATTCAGTACCATTTAATTTGTAATTATTGAATTGAATTTTGTATTATAAACGTGTAAAAAAAAAAAAAAAAAAAAAAAAAAAAAAAATACATCACCATACCAACAATATCTCAGAAAAGTGTATCGCGTAATGATTTATCATGTTCTCGATATTATATTGATCTATCGCCCAGCCCTACGTAACAGCGTAAGGGTAAGAACGCTGGAGAGATGATGTGTTTATGAATAGCTGGACCATAGACATGAAACTTATTTTATGATATTAATATATATAATATATATATTGTATATAATATACATATATAATATATATAACATACATATACATATTATATATACATATGTATGTATGTATGTGTGTATATATATATATATATATATAGTGGAGTAGGTATTATGTGTAGAATAGCTGGCTTTGGCTTAGTAACTCTTACATGTGTTTTCTTACAGGTTTCATACCAGCTCCTGTTTTAGCTGCCATGAGGTAAGACGTGTTGCAAAAGCATCTGCCCTGGGAGAAGAATCAATGCTGGCCTTGTGGAGAGAGGAAACACAATGCTCCACAATGTGTGGGAGTTACGCTCTCTCAGAGCAGTCGATGAAAGAGAGAGAGTCAGTGTGAGTGTGTGTGTTGTACAACCATCAGCTTGAATGCTACTCACCCAGACATACAGTATGAAAAGCAACAATACAATGGCTCAAATGCTTATTCAGCTAACAGGATGAATTAAACACCACGCCCTGTGTGAGCAAAAAGCTGACCACAAGCATGATTCCCACAGGAGCCTCTCTACGCAGTGTCTGAGACGTGTGTGTGTGTGTGTGTGTGTGTGTGTGTGTGTGTGTGTGTGTGTGCGCACATGTGCGTGCACTGCAGTAAGTAGTAGAACTGTTAGTCTGGGTGAGTAGGGTTAGTGAACAGGAGCAGAGCTGATGCTGCAGCAGCGAGACAGGCGATGCTGTCGGGGCGGGCCTTTACCCGAGCCAGCGCCTCCTCCACCGTGATCATCTTCTCTTTGACCATCATCATCAGCTGGATGCGCTCTTCGTCACTCATGGTGATCTGGCTGGCCACGTAGCCGATGTCCTCTCCTAGGAGAGTCAGTCAGAACTGTTACACAGATGAAGAGACGCAGGCAAAAAGAGAGCATGGAACGAGGAAAAAAAAACCCTGACTACCTTTCGAGCTCTGTCTCGTGAGCCCTTTCTGGGATTTTCTGAAGTTTTGCCAGAAAGATTTGTTCTTCTTCTTGCTATCCCATTTTCCTGTAAGAGGAGAGAGGAATTCAGGTCAGCCCCAGAGCAACATGATGGCTACAGGATGATAGTGAATCTTTTCCCACAAAAGTCGACTTAAAAAAAAATATATATATATATATATATATATAAAAAAACAATGTGGATGGCAAATGAACTTTATATTTTTTTGTTTTTTTCTTAAAATCAGTTTCTTTGAGCTGCAGCTCCTGTCTCTGATCGGTTTGTTTTGAATGAATAATTAATAAAAGATAGAGAGAGACACCAGACAAACATTTCTTTTCAAGGCGTTAAGGACCTCTCGTGACCGTGAGCGTCACAGATCTTGGGTTGTAATAACACGGAGATTGAAGCTGTATTACTGTTTCGCACTTTTTGACGGATATCACAGTCACATTAATGTATCTTTTCAAATCGAGTCTGTGCTGTAACACTTCCATCTTGTGTCACACCATTAGGAGAACCAGCAATTCAGTTCAGTGCATTTTCAGTAGAGCAAGCTTCATCAGCCCCAGTAGTTCTTGACAGAAAAGTGTTTGCAGGGCTAAGCCTTCTCAATCATCTGGAGACCGCGAGTTCAATCCGGATGAAGCCACAGCCGGTCCGAGAGAACATAATTGGCCGTGCTCTCAGGGAGGGGGTCTCTCTCGCTCTCTCTCTCTGGGGCGTTAGCTGGACTGTGAATCATGTGGAGCGGAGCCCAAATTCTCCTCCATTAAAAAAACTTTTCAAAACATACTTCTAAATAGACTATTTCCATGTTTGTTTGTTTTTCTTGCATGTGAGAGCTAATTGCTTTAAAAATGTGGACAAAAAATTGGATTTTTCATAAAACTTACCAAAGCTGTTGTCACTGTTTGTAGGTCTACCACACTGATAAAATATAAAACTTTTCTAACAAGGCTAGTTTGGTGTTGCTAGCCAAGGGGAACAACAACTAAGCTCTCATTGTATGAGTTTAGCTGCTACAGTGCCATGCAGAGTACATTATCTTTCTTTCTGCTCTGCTCATGTCATGTTCATGTAAACTGGAACTCATATAAACATTTACACACCTCGTTTTCCTGCTCAGCATCAGCGGATAATAGTGTTTCAGTTTCAACCGCTTTACTGGTAATAATTAAAAATGCTGTATATCCATTTTCCCCTCACACTATCCAAGTTTCCATCCACTTTTTTGCGCTTTTCTGTTATCGACAGTGAAAGCGCAAAACAAAAACGTTTGTGATATTTGCTCTCTCCGGCACATCAGTGACTTATACATTAAAAAGTGCTGTTTTCTCACTTCACTTGGCTCAGCGTGCATGCTCTCTCTCTCTCTCTCTCACACACACACACACACACACACACACACACACACACACACACACACACACACACACTCTCAGATTGTTACCATGGAGATATAAACAAACCGTCACATGCCGTGGCACGAGGTAGCTTCCAAAAAAGTATATTTCTTACCGAAATACTTCATATTCGATTTTTTCATAATGTTACAGTTGGACTTGTTGTAGCAGAAAACAATACTCTATGTTATTTGTTATTTATCTTTATATACACATGTTGAAACAGTCAGTAACAAATATAACGGGATAGTAAGAACTGAACTGTCACTTCATTTAACAAAGTTCTTCCATCACGAAATAAAATGGGCTGGTCTTGGGCATTAAACTCCTGAGCTGAAAATGGGTCCCACTCCGGCCCCGCCCATGGTGGAGGTAGTGTTGGAGAGCTGCGCTCATCGTACCAGTGGTTCTGACCAGAAAGCGGATTACTCTCGCGCTGTTCAAGCTGGCATCCTGTGCCGAGTACAGTGTAGTGGATGGGTCAGTAAATCACTGTCCATCAATGTGTACATGCTGTGTGCACACCAATTAAAGAAAAAAGAATGCGGCGTTATATCAGGCTGCTGAATGTAGTGGAGGCCGATGAAATTGCATACCGTAATTCCTTGGCGTATCTTGTGTCAAAGGTTTGCAGTGCGCTGGATGGAACACACATCCCTATTCTTCCCTCGACTGATGGATAAATTCTGTCATGTGACAACTTTGTTTTGCTCAAATGTCATTTTTCTCGACAAAAACTGTTTCCAAACAATTTTTCGCATCATTTAAGTATCGATATAGTTTCAGTTAAACGAAAAAAGATTATGTTGAAACTTCATTTATAATTTGCATTTCCATAAGCTATATTGTGAAACATTTCAACGCGCTAAACCTTTTTTTGCAAAAAATAAATAAATCCTTGGATGGAAACGTGGCTACTGACTGACTGTGAGCTAGTGTTTGGCAGAATTGAGAACTGTCAGCCAATAAGACACAAGTATTTCCACGTTTTTCCTGTAAACGCTGTCTGATTGGTCTCGCCCCTGTTCACTGAAGATACAAAATGACATCACCGACGTCTTCTTTTACTGATGTTCAGTTACATAGTGACAAACCGCTCCAAGTGAAGAATTATTCGGGGCAAAGGAAAAAATCTTCCTGGCTACAGCCCAGAATGCCCAGAACAGGTTACGCCCCTGCTCTCTCTCCACCATCAATCACAGCAACACCAGCCAATCATGGGCATCTGTGAGCTCATGGCATATAGAATGGGCGGAGAGTGCTTTATGCTGCCCCCTGATTTTGCACGAGCAGTAGTTTGAAAAGATGCACTGGACTGGCTTCACGTGCTTCGGGAGAACATGTTACACTCCACCCTGCCTGATGGAAATTGTCCAAGACTAAATTAGGTAGGAAGATTTCATTTTTAATTAATGTTTTAAAAAGTTTCCTCAGTGGTCCCCAGGTGTGCAGATCCATTCAGGAGACAAAAACAGAAAACCTTTCAAAGTAATACTCAGTAAGCCCAAACCAGACACTGTTTAATCTGCAAGTGCAGTATTTTTGAATTTGATGAAACTCACCTGAGCCATCTTCAGAGTTGGACTTGTGGAGTGGGATCCTGAGAAGAGAAAACACAGGAATTACAGTGACCTTAATGAACTCATGATGAACATCAGGTGCGAAACCAACTGCTGATTTTGTTCAGCACCAGCTGCTCACCAACTGTCCACCGTTCTTTTGGCAACTTTGCCAATTCCAGATTCAAACATTCAGCAACTGACATAACAGACACACTGTTCTTTGCATCTTGTGTCCAAGAACAATTCTTGTCAAATTGTGAGGCTCCGGTTCCACAGTGCACCATTAGGGGGCAGTGCAGACCTGCGCAGCCTCCAGACCCCAGGCTCCTGAGGCTCGGAAGGCACTGGCAAGTTAATACAGAGACCAGATGTGACCATGAGGAGGAGTTTGAGACAGTGGGACAGTGCCTGCTTACATCTGATCTTTGCATCTCAGGGCAACAGGAAAACAATAACAAAGTGCATGGCTCTGGAAACACCCAGAGACACAATATCCTGGCTTTGAGTTTGAGAATACACGCTTTAAACACAGGGTTAACTGAATGACATCTTACCCACTATTTGTGTCCACTGAAGAACTGGCCACATCAGTAATTCTTTTTGAAATATTATGTATATGTATATGATGACAGAAGGACTGATGGTATGATTTAATAATATATGAAGTGTTTAAACACTTTTATAGTTGAAATACAGTCATTTCTATGTATGTGAAATGATCGCCTATCTTCCTGTGTTACTGAAGAGACGAAAAAAATCTACCAGGCTTTAATCATCAACAAGAACAAGAAAACAAATTAGAAAAGATGGTTGGGCTTAAGAGAGGAGTGAGTCAGAGGAAAGTGCAAGGAACACCCTGTTGAGGACCAGCCACAGAACAAAAAGTCTCTTTAATGCGTGTACGAACATCCGAAAGTGAAAAGTTTGGGTTTCCTCATATGGGCTGACAGACTTTCTCACATCAGAGTTAAAAACCACCTTAGCATTTAGCACTCAGGAAAATACCGGCAAGTCCAGAATTACCTGCACTAGGAGCGGCCGATATATCATTATCATAAATAATATCGTACCTCGATTCTCAAAGGCATTTCTATTTATCTGAGCATCTAAAAGGATACTTTTCTTTAATGTCTACAAAGACAAAGAAGATTAAGTTGAAAACATTTACGTCAATCCATCAGTCGTCCATTCAGTACCATTTAATTTGTAATTATTAAGAATGTAAAAAATACATCACCATACCAACGATATCTCAGAAAAGTGCAGATCTTAGAAATTATATATATATATATATATATATATATATATATATATATATATATATATATATATATATATATATATATATATATATATATATAAATCCATTACATGCACACTTAATCTAACACATCATTGTGGGTCTTTCTTGAGAAAAACAAAAATAAAAAGGGGTGTGTGTGTTTTTGTTGGGGTGAATTGGAGGTTAAAAATTTTCATGTTTTTTATGAAAGGAGTGTTGCCATAGCGACATAATGATATGATAATTGATGAGGCCCCATTCTTCACTCTTCTTCACCATACTCTTTCTCTCTGTTCTATTCACCCAACACACACACACTATACAACTATACATCTTAACAGATTTAACCTAGAGAAAGAAAGGGTGGGGGAGGGAGAGAGAGAGAGAGAGAGAGAGAGAGAGAGAGAGAGAGAGAGAGAGAGAGAGAGAGAGAGAGAGAGAGAGAGAGAGAGAGAGAGCTGATAGCAGTAGGCATGCTGTTTCTATGTAAAAGACCTCTGCTGAATAGCAGCTTAATAAATTAGGGTCTTTTCACCAGGTTTACTATTTACAGGGCCATCCACAGACCCGCAGCCCTACTTTACACCCGCTTTCATCCACCACCAAGAATGCTGTGTGTGTTAGGAGTTGGCAGACAAAGTGATGCCTGATAATGTAACCATGCTTACTGATGATACTGCTAAACCAGGCTGGGCAGCGTAACGTTCAGTAAGCAGTGACCATTGCCACGGACATGCAAGAGAGCATAATTTCCCATAAGTTTATATATTTAAAAAGAGACATTAGTCTTTTATCTCCATCACTGGCAGTAAGTCTGTGGACCCGATGTTGTCAGTTAGCTGATGTATCAATCAGGGCCTGGTATTTAGTGACAAATCGGAAATATATATTAGACACGTGTGTGGTTTTTCCTCCCACGTAATTGTGCACAAGTACATTAAGGCTAATTTCTTAAATTGGCTACATTTCCAGGAAGTGGTTGACTTCCTGGTTGTTGATTTGACAGATCCCAGAATGCACCTGGTATCCTGTATGAGAGAGTTTTAAGGGTCATCCAAATGAGTGGCCAGAGTGCACACACAGAGAGAGAGAGAGAAAGAGAGAGTCAGTAGGGTCCAGGGGAAGTGATGAGAGAATGGCCTTCAGTAGAGGTCAGGGCTAATGGAGAGGATTGGAGGATTTCCTCAAAATCTACTGACAAAAAAAAAAAAAAAAAAAAAAAAAAAAAACACAACAAGCAAAAAAACACTTTGGTCCATTTACTGCAATCATTAGCACTACAGCGCTGAAGTGCCTATAACAATTAAATCCTCACTTTACTGTTAACTAAAGAAATAAAAACATTTACACAGTCACTCAGACAGGAAGTCTGGGTCTTGTGGTGCTGATCAGAAGAGAGTTTTTAAACACCTTTAACATTAGCTATTATTAGCTCACGCTTGCACACAGTTAGTGCTTTAACAAACACACGGAGTGTTTTTCACACATGGGTGATACTTAAGCAGGTATATCGAATGAACAAAAGTATTAAGCGTAACTTTTCAAGAAACAAAGAAAAATATACAATGAGAAAGAAGAAATGGAAACCATGGCAAAAATTTTATATGGTCTCTAAGCTTCCTTCCCATTGGCTAATGATATTTGGATTAGTGAAAATGAAGGTTAGAAAACTGTTAATGAAGAATGCTGTTTATTTGAAGCTGAAGTGCAGAATGAGGTCATCAAAACTTGTTGATCTGTATTGGTGGTAGAGAGAGACTGTACATTTTGTATGCATATATATTCTAAATGCAAATGTTGTCATTGCTTTGGAGCAACACTAGCTTATAGATAACCTTAAGTCTGACATATTCATACTAAAAGCCACAAAACTTCCATGTTGATTTCATGGAAACTTTAAGAATACAATAATGATGAACACGTTAAGGGCCGAGTTTCCTAAAATAATCTTAACTGGGAGAGCGAGTGTTCCATTTGATGCTCGCTCTACCACTTAACGATGATCTGTGTGTTGTGATGCTTTCGGCAAGTTCGACCTATTTTCCGGCATTTAACTGCTCTGAACAAACCTCTTTAATGGATTTCCAAGCTGCAGAATATCATATATGGAGGACCTTTCCCAAAAAAAAAAATTATATATATAAATATATTTAATATATAAATATATATTTATATATATTTAAATCTTGTAAATGTACATGTATCCCATGCAGACATGCCCACAATGTTTTTTTTTGTTTTGAAAGAAAAGGGCATGGTGTAATCATCGCACATGCACTACTTACTTTCTCATTTTCTTTAAAAAACAGCAAATATTCAAATGCGCACCACCTACTTTCTCATGCATAATTAAAACATTACACCATTCTTTTCTTTTACAAACAATCTAGTGAAAACACAAACTTATTTCGTGCACATACAATTATTTTCACATTTCACAAGTTTGTTTTTTTTTTTTACTAGTATGCATGGGTTGTTTTTTTTTGGTCTTTGTTTTTTTTTTTTTTTTTTGCTGTTGCAAGGTTTCCTACAATGGCTGTGTACAGATCTCATACTGGTAACATTGAACAAACCTGCAGCCGCATCAAACTGATTATATCTGACGTGCTGTCAATTAGGAGCCGTACACAGCTCGCTCTCCTCTTTATCAGGAGCTAAAAGGAGGGATTTTGTGATGTTAATCCCTGATGTCATGCTGCAATGTGTGTGTATTTAGAATTTCACCTGTTCAGTCTGACCTTTTGTAGCGAGTGTTTGACTAATTTCCTTGTGTTCTGTATACTCATTCTGCATCCTACTCGAGTCATCCAGAAGCCTCTCTCGCTCTTGCTCACTTCCTCTCGCTCTCTAATCGGCAGCTCCAGCTTAAACATCTCGAGACAATAGAAGGAAGGAAGGAAGCCTGGAAGCACCAAAATGCTGGATGTGGATGTCTGAAACCTGCGTTTCGGTGCAGCGTGCACTCACTGACTGTGTGTATTGTGTGTATGAGGAGGGCAGTGAAGCCAAAATGGCTGCTAATTACTGATTATTTTCCCATAACAGCACTCCCTGGCATGATTTATTACACATATATCCTTATGTATATGATTACGGTTGAAAGGTAGGCTTACTTTCTTTCCGTTTCTGGTGTAGACACCTCACTGCTGAAACTGAGTGACTCCTGTGGATACAAAAATGTCATGTTAACTTGCTTTATTCCTTTAAGCAGCGGTTATTACACGAATACTGCAGTGTTGAACGAACCTGCCACAGTTGCAGTGTTGTGGGGCAGTTTTGTGAACATTTTCATGAACTCGTCAGGAAAGGTTGAAAGGTTAAGATCATTTGTTGGATAAAACTCGTTCAGCTTTAGTAAGATTTTCTCTCACGTTTCGCTCTTCTTTAGACCTTCACTTTTAGGGTTAATTCAGAAAATGATCTGAATCTGAACCAGTACAAATATCTTTACCAGGGCTGGGCGATATATTGATATACAGATATCGTGATAAATGATTACACGATACACTTTTCAGAGATATCGTTGGTATGGTGATGTATTTTTATTTTTTTTTAACGTTTTAATCATTACAAATTAAATGATATGGAATAGATGCCAATGATTAGACTTTTTAAACTTAATCTTCTTTGTCTTTGTAGGTATTAAAGAAAAGTATCGTCAAACTCAGTTTAAGGTTTTGTTAGACGGTTTGTTAGCTAAATTATATATCGTGATATGCATCATGTCAAGCAGAAATGTCCTCAAGTATCAGGATGATATTTTTGTCATATCACCCAGCCCTAATCTTTAGTATATGCAAATGTATTAAATGTTTGTGTTTCAAATTAAACATTTGTAATACTATTAAGCTTAACGCTCATTAAAGCTTGCTTATTTCATCATTGCTTAGATATTTTCAACCTAAAATGCTTAGAATAAATCATAGATTTGTTATATAATAATCTTACGATGAAACTTTTAGATGACGATTATTCAAGATATCTTGCACTTCCATTATATGAGAGTTGAGAGTA
>NC_030417.2:7594121-7646621 GCF_001660625.3 Ictalurus punctatus
AGAAAAGTGCTTTAAGAAGCGCCACTTAGTGCCAAAGTGGAACGTCTCTACATGTGGTCAGCTGATGTCCTTTTCCCTTTGCAGTGACCTCAATAATTGAGTAATAACAGGGATGCATTAGTGGTCCTTCAGGGAGGTGAAGAGGCTCAACCGCCCCTATGGTTTTCACTAAATAATCTTATTGAATTTAGTTTATAATATAAAATTTGTACAATGAAAATCACTTTTTTCTGTTTTATTGGTTCAAAAAGCATCACATGATTATAATCGTAACCACTGATTATGGCCACATGCCTAGTGATTACTGAGTAGTAAGTAAATATTTTAGCTGGTGTTTAAGCTGGAGATGACCCCACCCGGACACACAATTACGAACGCATGAAACACTGGTGTGTCTCCATATCTTTATAATCTTTACCAGTTTTAAAACATGAGTGAACTTGAGCTGTCCCGGGACAGGACAGCACACAATACACTACAACGTGCCTGAACCTGAAATACACAAACTGGTGGATAGAGAAGGGGGGGGGGGGGGGGGCATACTCTATAGAATGTGATGAGAGACGCCGATCAGTGAAGGAAGGACTATAAGCCAGATTCTCTCTGAAATTCTCACCGGCTGTATCATGCTCACGGTCCCCGTGAACATGAAAATGATTAAAGGGAAACACGTTAAACAGGCTAGCTCAGGTTATGGATCATTAATGCTGGAGCAGTGACTTGAGGCAGATAACAGGGACTGTTTCCACATGTGTTCCACACACACACACACACACACACACACACACCTACCTTAAGGCAAATTACACTTGCTTGTAACTGTGAGCGCACATACGCAACATGGCTGCCACACATATCCTGCGGTCGATTGGAGCGTCACTTATGGACATCCTCAGAAATAAACAGCAGGGACAGTATAGTATAGAAGTAAATCTCATACTTGTGTACTATTCTAGACCGTTACCGAGTACCAACGTTAACCGGTTTTCCTGTTAGTTAGTGTTTGCTTTATGAAAACCTCTGACATAGCCTTCGAACCTCCCGAAGGTCTGTTTTGCGTAGCAGACTTCTGAATTTTCCAGATTAGTCAGTACATTTTCAAATGTAAGGTCAGAGATTGTGATTTGAGCCGCAGTTCATGACAATCACAATGACAACAAAGTTTTACAGACAAACAGAGCTCGTCAATGCGATTAAAGTTCGACTTAGATGCCTGACGGACAGGTATTTTTTCGGTTCTGGTGTGCCACTTGGTGAATGTCGCTTTTAATCTTCCAGATGTACATAAAGTGAGAAAAATCATGCTTCAACTATAAGGATGTTCAATAGATATAATTATAGAATGCAGCTTGTGTGCTTTCAGTAATGGTGTATGATGGGGATTAACGCTACACTCAGAAGTAGGAAGACGGAATTAACGGCATTTTCGACCGCCATGCAGTCGAGGGACGCCTCAGTGTTCTTGTGTTTGCAACAAGCTATCCAGCTGTCTGTGATGAGTGATGGATACTTTCCTCCTCAAAACAGTGAACTTTATAATCAGTGTTATAATCAGTGTAATCATATATTATTTAACAAGATAATATATGTATGCTGACTGAATATACAGAATAACTCATTTAAAGGTAAAAGAAGTACTACTTCTTTTACTGTTGATGCTGTGAGCAGCCATTTTGATTTGACTTCACTTACTGAACTCAGGGTTGAGTAGACATATCTGAACTTCTCACTGGGAATTCCAAGTTGAGGGGGGAGTTTGTTTGTTTTTTTTCTAGTAGGTGGTCAGATATTCTTACAATAAGAAATAACAGCAGGTTTCGGGTTTGGGTGGATGAGGTATCTTGGATGTGTCTTACACGCGATCAGCTGGTTCAACTGTCTGTATCAAACTCTCTGCCTCATCAATTTCTCAGAAATTGAAACAAACTGAATCAGAATGTGTGTGTGTGTGTGTGTGTGTGTGTGTGTGTGTGTGTGTGTGTGTGTGTGTGTGTCCTGTGCCTGGGAAAGTGCCTTTTTGACAGTACCAGAAAGCTTGAAAGGAGAACTGAAAGCAGACGAGTGGTGCAAGCAACATTTGGACTTTTCTCCTACATAGTCCACACGCAATGCTGAAATTCTAGTGGTCAGCCTTTACCCTGCTTTTTACACACATGCCATAATGAAGACATTGTGTGAGACGATTTTATTCTCCTAGCTCTGTAGCTCTGTGTTTATCTACCAAATGAATAGACCCCGTCTCTTTTGACACTGTGCCGATGGGATTTATTGCCGTCTCCATTTATAATGAAATAACCCTTAACCCCTTCTCTCTCAAACTGTGAAGCTCAAGGCTTTACATGCCTCATGGGCTGAGGTAGGTTTCCTGGATGTTTTACGAATATGAGAACGACAATGTTGTGTGTGTGTGTGTGGGGGGGGGGCAAAGGGGAAACACGAGAAGAGAGATCACCTTCTGGAGATGCAGATGTGAGGAGCCTTTGAAAGGTCACGGAAAAGTCATGTCTTGGAGAGGAGGAAGAAATATCAGCCCATTAGGCTGGCATTTACACAGCCAATCAGCACCAAGATAATCACCTGCTATGGGCCTACAGGGAGTTGCATGTAAGGCTGGCTGGCAGCCACAAGCACAGAGACAACATGTTTCTTTCCTTACTCTCATTTCTATAACAATGAAGGTAAAAAAAAGAAAGTGTCATGCCATCAGTGGCACATAAATGTCACAGCTACATCAATTAAAGTAAAAATACACATTGATGTGCGTGTCTGGTAGATATAATAACCTTTAAAGCTATAAAGTCTGCAGTTATGAAGTGCAAATAAAAAGGAGGTGCACCAAATCATTCCTAAGCTCAAATAAATCTGGAGGAAGGCACAAGCTGATTCTCTGGATCTGAAGCTAATGCCTGAAGCTACACTGTGCATTACAATTCTCTTTTAGCAGGCTTAATCTAGGTCTGAAAAAAACCAATTCCTGTGGGTGAAGCATCTCTGCATAACCTTCAGAGAGTTCTTTACAGGGTCTTAAAAACGCTGGGAAAAGACAAACCCACACACCACACAGCTATCATGTCTTGGGGAGAGTAAATGATTTCTGCCTGTCAGCTTAAATTTCCATTATTAAATGGGAAACTCTTTTTAAATGAGTCAGCATGGATAACAAAAGTGCTACCCAAAGATCAGAGTCCAATTATAAGACATTACCGTCAGTGCTAATGTAGCAGAGGTAGATTTCTAACAGAATGGCCCTATTCACACTTGGTATTAACATCTGTTTTGGGAGATCCTCTCACGAGTGGACAGCTGAGACAGATAGCTGTTCACAGACTGTACTTCCCTGTGTCTCGAATACGTCTTCACTGACCACTTGTAATTGCATTCGACAGTAGGGATGGTGGCAAAATCAACCTGATGCCACTTCAAAAACCAAACCTGAAAATACTACCAAATACCAAACAAAAACAAACAAAGTGTTTATGTTTAGCCACCGAGTGTCATTTCCGCATGAAATGGTCATGGCTCAGGTCATTCAAACGGTAATAAGTTATTAAAAAGGTATGCCATTTAGGGTTCCAATGTGTGCCAAGAAAACATTCCGCACACCATTACACCACCAGCAGCCTAAACTGCTGACAGTTGGTTCCATGAATTTATTTATGCTGTTGCTGCTGCTGATGGTACTGCTCTAACTATCTGTTAGTTAAAATCGAGAGTCATCAGACCAGGTGACATTTTATTCCATCTTCATCTGTCCAGTTTGAGTGAGCCTGTGCCCACTGTGGCCTCAGATTCCTGTTCTTATCTGAGAGGATCAGAACCCAATATGGACTTCTGCTGCTGTAGCATATCCACCTCAAGTTTTAAAGTGATGTGATATTTTTCTGCTCACCATGCTTGTAAAGAGTGGTTATTTGAGTTATTGTAGCCTTCCTGTCAGTCTCGCCATTCTCCTCTGACTTCTCTCATCAACAAGGTGTTTCCAAATGTAATTTAGTCTACGTGAGTCCCAGAACGCCTCCATATGAGGTCACAAAAAAGATTTAGCCATGTTCACACCTGTATATACAGTGCCCTCCAGTAATATTGGCACCCTCGGCTGTGAAAAAAATTCTTTATTGTTTAACCTTCTGATCTTTTGTTCAAAAAAATGTAATGCACAAAAATACTCTGCTCTCATGGATATCAAACAATTGCAAACACAACACAGGTTTATCAAAAAAAAAAAAATCATGAATTCATATGAGAAAAATGTATTTTAAGTATATTCCCACTGATATTTGATTTTATTTATTTATTTACTTATTTTAAAGTACACCCGAGTGACTAGGAACAGGAAATTGTTCAACCATGACTTCCTGTTTCACAGAGTTATAAATATGAGGTAATACATAGGCCAAATTCCCTTAGTCATTCATAACAATGGGTAAGACCAACGAATATAGCTGTGATGTGCGGCAAAAAGTTGTTGAACTTCACAAAATGGGGCGTGTCTATAAGAAAATAGCACAAGCATTGCAAATGCTCATTTCCACCATCAGGGCAATAATTAAGAAGTTCCAGTCAATGTTATGAATCAACCAGGAATTGGACGTGTGTCTATATTACCTCAATGTACTGTGAAGAGGATGGTTCGAGTGGCCAAAAAATCTCCAAGGATCACAGCTGGAGAACTGCAGAAGTTAGTTGTGTCTTGGGGTCAGAAGGTCGCCAAAACTACAATCCAAAGTCACCTACAGCACCACAAGTTGTTTGGAAGGGTTTCAAGAAAACATCCTCTACTCTCATCCAAAAACAAACTCAAGCGTCTTCAGGTTGCCAGACACTACTGGAACTTCAAATGGGATCGGGTTCTATGGTCAGATGAAACCAAAATAGAGCTTTTTGGCAATAAACACCAGAGGTGGTTTTGGCACGCAAGGAGGTAGCCATATGGAAAAGTACCTCATGCCCACGGTTAAATATGGAGGTGGATCTTTAATGTTTTGGGGCTGGTTTTCTGCCAGAGGACCTGGACATTTTGTTAGGATACATGGCACCATGGACTCCTTCAAATATCAACAGATATTAAATGAAAATCTGACTGTCTCTGTCAGAAAGCTTAAAATGGGCCGTGGTTGGATCTTCTAGCAGGACAATGATCCAAAACATACATCAAAATCAACACAAAAATGATTTACTGACCACAAAATCAAGGTCCTGCCATGACCATCCCAGTCCCCTGACCTGAAACCCATAGAAAACCTGTGGGGTGAACTGAAGAGGAGAGTCCACCAGCGTGGACCTCAAAATTAGAAGGATCTGGAGAGATTCTGTATGGAGGAATGATCTCAGATCCCTTGCCATGTATTCTCCAACCTCATCAGGCATTATAGGAGAAGACTCAGAGCTGTTATCTTGGCAAAGGGAGGTAGCACAAAGTATTGACTAAAAGGGTGCCAATAATTTTTGCACACCTATATTTAACAATTTTTATTTTTATTTTTTTATAAACCTGTGTTGTGTTTGTAATTAATTGTTATCCATGAGAGCAGAGTATTTTTGTGAATTTTTTAAACAAAAGATCAAAAGGTTAAACAATTAGGACAATTGTTCACAGCATTCTTTGCTCATATTTACCAAGGGTGCCAATATTAGTGGAGGGCAATGTAGCACCGTCACCTTTCGTTTCCAACCTCCAACCACTACTGAGGTTTCCAAAAGCAAAAGAAAACATGTTTCATGTGAAAGCCAACAGCTGGCTCTCCTCCACCTGAGCAGAAGTGCTACAATGTTTTCTCTCATTTTCATTTCATGTTTTTTTCCCACTAAGCGAGCCATGCAGCTAGTGTGTTCAAAATCGCACGCAAGACTCATTCTCCTACTTGTCCTGTTTTGGAAAGTGGAAGAAACAGGTGTTTTGAGAGGCCTGGTGTCTTCACAAACAAAAAAGGCAACACAAGCAGAGAAAAGCCATGCTGGAGGCCTTCTCCTCATGGACACAAACCAACAGAGAGGCAAAGAGAACAAGGCAGGAAGAAATGTGCTGACAGCTCCATGTTTTTGGAGAGAATGTCTCTGACATGTGATTATAGGTCTGCAGAATCCATTTTGTGGAAATAAATAAATAAATAAATAAATAAATATAAACTGGTGGAAAGTTTCTGAGTGGTTTCCTGTCATTTCCATGAAGCTATGCTTAAGTGGGCCAGACTTGGGCCAAAATTGCCATTAAGACGCCAGGCAATGCTAACACATACATACATGTATAACACATTATTCATCATTAGAAAATGGCAAACATAGTGTGTACACAGGTTATATACAGTCACTTGCCACTTTATTAGGAACATACATACTACACTACTCAAACAATGCTCGACTGGTATTAAGGAGACCAAAATGTGCCAGGAAAACATTCCCCACACCATTACGTCACCACCACCAGCCTGAAGTGTTGACACGGGTTTGGGTGGCATGGATTCATGCTGCTGATGCATATTACACCAAAATCAAGATTTATCAGACCGGACAATGTTTTTCCAGTCTTCATCTGTTCAGTTTGTGTGAGTCTGTGTCCATGATGGCCTCAGATTCTTGTTCTTGGCTGACAGAAGTGAAATCTGATGTGGTCTTCCGCTGTTGTAGCTCATTCACCTCAAGGTCTGACATGCTGTGTATTCTGAGGTGCTTTTCTGCTCATTTTTGAGCATACTTGAGTTACTGTATTCCTTCCTCCGAACATCTCAAACCAGTCACACCATTCTCCTCTGACCCGTCTCAACAACAAGGCATTTCTGCCCACAGAACTGCAGCTCACTTGACGTTTTTGCCACCATTCTGTGTAAACACTAGAGTCTGTTGTGTGTGAAAATCTCAGGAGATCAGCAGTTACTGAAATACTCAAACCAGCCCATCTGGCACCAACAACCATCCCACTGTCAAAGATCACATCTTTCCCCAATCTTTTGCTTCATGTGAACATTAACTGATGCTCTTGACCTGCATTTGCATTATTTTATGCACTGCGCTGCCAGCACATGATTGGCTGATTGGATAATTGCCGGAATGAGCTGGTGTTCCTAATAAAGTTGGTGCTGAGTCTATATTTAGATGTCAGAATTCACATGCATGGTATTTAAAAGAAAGCGATTCAAATGCATATTATGGTTTTGATCTTGCAACCCTGGACACTGGAGCAGCCAATCTCTTATATACATACAAGCAAAAAAGAGAGACTACTAAAGCCATCAGGCACAATATCTGACAGGGCTTTAGTGTTTTGAAACTTTTGGAGGTTGTGTCAGATGTTGAAATGTTTAGATTTATGTTATTTATCATATTAGCCTGACAAAAAAAAAATCTCAGCGAATGGATATTTTTCCAGTTTAGGAGACTGAAGTTAATTAGGACAATTCAGGAGCCTTGGGAACCCTGGTCAGATGGATCAGATGGTTCAGATGAATAATGGTTGATTATAATTTTCACTAGATGTGCTGTACAACATTTTAACACTTTAAGCAAGAATTCGGCACGGTGATTATGCTTGACTTAACAGTTAACTAACTAACTTTTCATTAGAAATGCAGAAAAGCACAACCACACTTATCAGTAGTAAAGGCTACGCGCTATGTGTTTGATCGTGTTAATGGATTACAGATATACAAACTTCTGGCTTTCACGGTCGATGCACTGGTCGTACATCATTAAGCGCCATCTGTTCTATAAAATCAGACCAAAAATATATATTTATTCCTCACTAATAAAAAAATAAAAGAAATAATTCACTGCTGATTGTGTCGGGCAGGAGTGAACTCACCATTTCTAGTTCCTGGGAGATGCGACGCTTGCGTAGCTCCTCCATGCGCTCACTGACGTCACTGAAGCATGTGTTGTAATATTCCGAGTATTCCTGCGCTAGATCATCGATGTTACCCAGAGAGCCATCCTGCTCACACATACATACACACACACACACACACACACACACACAAAGAAATAGGGACATCTCTGATTAGATGACAGTAGGGTCAAACATCAGCAAAGTTCATGTACGTCACAAAGGTAACAGAGGAATAAGAAACTGGAGACATGTGGATATGCCAGAAATGATGCTGAAGTGTGTCTTAAGTAGAGGTCGATCAAGTGATCGGTTCTGCTGATCAATCGGCACAGATAACCGATTTCTGGGACTATCGGTTATCGGAGAAAAGTCCACAACAATAGTTTTGCGTCTGTTGCGGGAGCGGCTGAGAAGGGTCCCCTGTCAGTATACAGTACAAGAGCGGCCTCTAGAGATGAAATAAAAACTGACATTGACCAATTTTGTTGTGTTATTTGGAGTGTTATTTTTTGGTTCAGTTTGGATGGATATCTTTTATTTACTTTAATATTTATTAATAGTTCCATCCATCCATTTTCTATACCGCTTATCCTACAAGGTCGCGGGGAACCTGGCGCCTGTCCCAGGGAGCATGGGGCACAGGGCAGGGTACACCCTGGTCCGGGTTCCAATCCATCGCAGGGCACAATCACATACACACGTCACCGTCAGTGCTGTTTATTTTTGTTATAAAGTTCAGCAGTATTTTACTCTGAGTGTTACTTTGAGTGTTATCATTCAGTATCAGTTTGAAAAACTATTCAGAATTTAGAGGTGGATACAATTGCAGAATATAAGTGAAATTTTTTAATAAAAATAAACAAAGCAGAACACAAAACTTACACGGATCAAAGACGAGCATAACGCGATACATTGGGGCAGAACAGACCAGACAACAGTGCAGTGCTGAACGTGATATACCAGTGCTAATGAGCTAAACGTGAAACAGGTGAATGAGACATGGTGCAGTGGCTGATGAGACGCTGGGTGAATTCCACACATGTCACTGCGCAGTCATATCACACATTTAGGTGTCTCAAACACATGATGTTAATTCAGCTCATGACCAGCATGTGCAGAGTAAATCATTTCGTCACATACAAAGCATTACACACATGTGCGCACAAAGACACCTTTGAAAACGCTTTATTAAAGCATAACAGTGCACATTCCTGCTGCTGTGGAGTAACTGATTCAGCTAATTATACATAGGCTGTTGACATTCCTCGCGTTGTTGTTTTTTCACGCCTCAAAAAGAATTCAGCTATAACTTACTGTACATGTGCTTGTCTCTGCTTGGAGTGACACGGCTCCATCACCGTTTATCCACATAACAGTGTCATCATGCTCTTAGCGTGGTTTTAATTAAAGCACTGAAGGCAGTTTTTGAGTCATGAACAGTGGCATTCTCTTCTCCACAAAGCCAGATTCATTTCCAAATTCAAAAGCAGGCACACACATAAAGAACACAGTGGCCCCTTCTGACCCCTACAGCTGTCTGGGCGTGTGAGCACATACATTCATCTATGGTGCTGCCTGCCTATGACCTCAGCCAGTAGATCAGTGTGTACATGTGTGTGTGTGTTACACCACAACCTCATGACTCAAACCTCATACTGAAATACAACTGAAAAGCCTGTAATAAAGCTGACATCTGATGTCACTTTCGTTCGAAATCTGATTAACAGATCCAGCTGTGTGAAGTGAAATCCACACGCTTGTATGTACAAACATCAAGTTTCTCCAATGGAGACCTTTCCCTGAGCTGGCTCAGACCCCCTGCTCATTCCCGATACCCTTTAAAGCCTTTCGCACGCCGCAGTCAAAAAGAAATGCCTTCTTCCTGCCCGGCAATGGCTTGGCCAAACACACACATCCTGTCATTGTGTGTATGGGTCTGGGGTAGGAAACGGAGGGCCTCACACACCCCGTCACAAAGCACGTATCCTGAACTCTTTACAGATTTACAGTTTTAAGATGGGAGGCAGAGATATGGTGCAATAATGCTTGGATATTGAATCATTGTGAATGGGTGGGTCACTTTTGTTAGCACAGTATTGTCTACCTGCATTGCACCATTACTTTCAGAACATGAATTATAAATGCTAAGCTAAGCATGAACCCGGCTTGTTGTGATTTAGTTACAGAAATTGATGATGTATACATTTGGGGAAAAAATGTTGAGATACAATGTGGGGAGGCAGATGACGTTAAATTCGCTATAAAGAAAAAACAGAAGCACCTTCATTCGTTTTTTGGATGGTTCTGAGTACTTTTACTCTTTTACTCAAGCTATTGTTTAGCGTTGATGTTCAAACCAAATATGATCACTTGAGAACGTCGTGAACACACTGGAAATCCATTTTACAAAACAAGCAAGTCATCCCCATATCAACACCAAGTTTTATTCTCACACTTCCACGGATTCCCAGCCCACTCTCCAATTCTCCAAGCATACTGCACTAGATGATTGAGATTCCCAGAGGAGCAGGCCGTGCACAGAGAAATTCCAAGGCCTACATTCCAATCTGCTTGCGTACACACACACACACACACACACACACACACACACACACACACACACACACACACACACACAGAACAGTTCAGGGACTCAGCAACTATTCAGCACAAATATGATACCAGTGTTTCAGTGTTTGAAATTCCTCTCACACAAAAAACTAATCATCATCAACTACTCCAAGATGCAGTGAAGTCATCAATCACCAGAGAACAACACAAAGAGCATGTTCTCTCAGCTCCATCAGAAAGATAACTCATGTTCTGACAGAGAGGAGCCTTCTCTCTCTTTCTCATTCTCAAAGACTAGGAAAACAAACATGTTGCACATCCAAACCCGAGGGGGTTAGCAAGCGGACGCAAGTCATCCACTGTGCACTGACTCTTTAAAAACAAGGGGTGCAGTAACATTATCCTGACCTGGATATGAGACTAGAGCCAGGATTTAGCTGGAAAGACAGAGCAGAAGCCTGGCAGGGACTGACAAAGGCAGCACAGTGAGGATATTCACAAATCTTTTCAGCCTAAAATGGGCTTCAAACAGGCTAATTGAGGAGAAAACTCCTAAATAAACAAACAGTGGATGCCAGTTCTAATTCCAAGTTTTTTTTTCATTTAAAAGGTAAAAGTCAATAGTTTTATTTCTTACTAGCACAAATAACGTATCAAATAATAGTGTAAAGGTGTATTCATATCCATGAAACTCCACCCCCACCAGGATCTACGGTATCCTGTAGAGTGTCTATAAAATGACTGACAGGATTCGCATTCACACACAGACAAGCATCCCAGACCTGAAACGTGTTACTGACACACCTTTAATAAGGCCTCGGCTTAATCCACTGTTATTATGTTATACTCATCTTCCAGGTTATTAAGTAAGGAATAAACAAGATCAACTATTGCACCTTTAAGCCACTGTCTGAGAACAGATGTATTATGTAGCAGAAAAAAAACAAGTTTGGAAATCTGCTTTTAGGTCCAGAATAGAGGGTGTGCATTAACACCACTTTCCCGCCAGAACACGCCCCCTTGGCCGGACTGAGCGGCAAAGCATCCAAGCAAAATGGCTGGTTTTAATAGGAGAAGCTGCGAAAACGCTAGTATAACTAACGATTATCAGGTTAAATTAAAGGCAGTTGGACTCGACAGTGACATTAACAACTCGCTCAAGAACCTGTGGTCCGAGGACTTCAGTTTTCTGACATTTATATGTACCTGAAGCCTAAAGTCATACAAAAGTCTTGATGCTTGGTCCTACTTCAAGGACGGATTTGTTGGAGAAATTAAAGAGACAAGAACACCAATAAACATTCTGGATGCATGTACAAATATTTTTATTATATTATTATAATATTTACCTGGTAACCCGTACGCTAGCTAGTCCTAGTTGGGTTGTTTATTAACACTGCTTCCACTTACTAAAGTTATACATTAGTGAAGGTAAAACACAGTCAGAGAATGAATGAGTCACCATTATTCATCAATGGAAATATGGAAACAGACAGCGTTTAAAAAGAAATATGTAGCAAATTATTCATCATTGTACATGAATACCACATGCCAAAAGAACTTAGACTTACACTGCTCGACTTAGTTAAAAAGGACTGAATGTTTTTTGGCACTCTGTCATAAGATAGGTCTGATTCTTGTTGAACCTGTTAGCACAGTCGATCGCACAACAACTTTTCCCCATTTTAGATGCCTTTTTTTCTGTGTTTTCGCGGAATTCACGCTGTACACTAATGCTGCCGCTCAGTCTTTTTGCCACTCAGTGGGCGTGACCGCAGCGAGTTCCGCCTACCGTGGTGTCACGTGCATACCCTCTATACTGGACATTTGTATTTGGATCAATTCTTTTATAGCCACGCCCCCAACTCCCCATCCTCATAAATCATTATGAGAAGTTACATGTCTATAGAGCAGAGCTGTAACTTGGCTTTTAAGCAGTTGAATGTCCGAGTGCACTTGAAAGTGATGTCATGACAGTCCTTGCCTTTGCTGACTCTAGTTGAACCATGGTAAATTTTGGGGGCGGAGCTTTGTATACAAGGGTGGAAATGGGGACGGGCAAAAAAAAAAAAAAAAAAAAACAACCTCTACTCATTTAACCATTAGAGACCTTTTCTGTCCACAAATCTTACCTAATGCAACTTTAAGAATGACAAAAATAATATGCGCAATAAACACCAATAAACAATAAACACCAGTAAGCTTTGGCTGCTTTGCACAATAACATACAAAGTTTAGGCTAGTCTGTGGATAGAACACTGACTTAATAAAACGGTTTTATTGGTTTAAACCTGGCGCATTAATACAGAATTTAATTATGGCGATGGCTTCGAACATGGCTCAGCCGATCAGGTTTTAGAGCTGAAACAGCTACTATACCCCCAAACATAGTCGTCCTCTGTGTCCTCTGGACACATCGCAGAACACAATCACACACACACACACACACACACACACACACACACGCTCGCACACACACACGCACGCTCACACGCACGCTCACACACACGCTCACACACACGCTCACACACACGCTCACACACACGCTCACACACACGCTCACACACACGCTCACACACACGCTCACACACACGCTCACACACACGCTCACACACACACTACCATCAATCAGCCTAAAAAGCATGTATTTGGACTGAGGAAGGAAACTAGAGTACCCAGAGAAAACCCCTGAAGCAAGGGGAGAACATGCAAACTCACGACAGAGGTGGGATTCGAACCCCCAACCCCAACGGTGCGAGGAACAGTTAACTGCAGTAGAAACATACTTGATTACACCACACTTAGGATGCCTTTCTCCCTCTCCTAGCAGTTAACCTATTCTCTATTCATTAGCTGTTATGAATATTCAAATATTAAAATTAGGCAAACACGCATCCCTATTTATAATATGACTTTTTGTTACATCGGTGCAATATGTTTTATGCATGAATTTGCTGCCATCTTTCAGGAAATCCCATCATATAATAGCAATGCAGTCACCTCTTACTCTTGACAGAGAAGTTCTCACAATTAGTAAAATGTTGCTCTAAGCAAATTCCTGTGTAGGTTATATATTAGGAACTGTTAGTGCAATAAAACTTAAGAAATGGGACATGCAAGCAGACAGGATGTCGGTGTTAAGAAGGGACGAACAGGCGGTCCAGTATATTTACAAGAACGTTCTAATCAACAACACACAATCCCAAACACATGACACAAGCTTGTCGAGTGATTTCTGAGAGACTATAGTCCAACTGCACTGCACATGCCTCCCAGTGTCTCATTATCATACCTGACATTCCACAGAGGGAATGATGCAAGAGTGTGTGTGTGTACTGTTTCCAGCTGTGAGTCTGATCCCTGTACTAACACAAAACACATGCTTTTGAAAGGCATATATATATATATATATATATATATATATATATATATATATATATATATATATATATATATATATATATATATATATATATATATATAAACTTAATAATAATCTAAGTTAAGCATAAAATATTGTTTTGCACTCTTCCAAAACAGCTGAGTCAATGAGGATGTGACTAACTCACACACACACACACACACACACACACACAGAGCGAGAGAGAGAGAGAGAGAGAGAGAGAGGGTTGGGCCCTGCATTAATCCTGCAGGTCATGTTAAAACCCAATACTGCTCTTTAAAACCAGCTTTAAAAAGGAGACACTGCACTTTTTAATGATTTCTTCGGAACCATCTCCAGTCCTGTAGTTACGAGTCACTGCATGCCGAGATGATCACCGCTCACACCCTCCTGCAAAACAGACCTAGCTCTTAAAACGCCAAAACAGCATTAACAGAATGCTCCGTCACTTTATTATTCCTCCCTAATGAGCTCATCTTATCCTGGGGGGTGGACATGTGGGATGAGAGTGAAGACAGGAGACAGTGTGTTTAGAACTTTAGGGTGACTTGTTCAATCCTACATCTGGGGCTTTTTCCTGGGAAGTTAAAAGAGGAGACCGTGGCAATGACCCAGAGCTAAAATTTACACCTACATCTGCACATGTCCAAAAACAAATCTAAACCGGAGGAATGAAGGCGTCAACCTGCTCATGTTACTGTCAGCTCTATTGGAGAAAAGAGAAAAGGAGGAATAACATGGAAGCCCTTTCTCCTTTTTATGCCTGCCCTCTGACCAGATAATCAATCACCCAGCATTCCTGACCGCCCAGAAAACAAGTGCTTCTAGGATGGTGAGCAGTAAATAGCTTATTTTCTGTCAACCTAATCAAAACAAGGCAAAGATCTGTGGAACGTCTTACGCCTCAATGTTATTTTTCTAGTCCAGCCTGCATTCGATAGATTTCAGCCCATTAACAGAGAGAATGAATCTGCAGGGCTTCATTCGTACCAACAATCACTGCTGGCACAGACTGTTGGTTTTTTACATGGTAACCAGTGACGGCTTGTGAACTATTCAATTTGGACATGATCCACTATCAAACATCTTCACATGCTGGATGAACTTCTTCCACAATACTGAGATTCAGTTCTGCAGCTCTGTCAAATGTGCAGACTTAAATGAATGTTAATACGTATGCATAGTTTCATACATAACCATGTCGAAGACGCGCTGTGCCGCATGGAATGTGGCTTTTTTCCTCTCTCGCTGTGACCTTAGATAACAAAGAAGCTAAAAGACAAGTATGCAGTCTTCTTCAAGGCTGCGGTTTTTTCCCTGTGAAATACCCTCATGGTCAAAGTCATGGCTGTCCAACATACAGACCACATTATAAACATTCCCTGCCTCTCTGGATAACTGAAATGAGTGTGGCATCACAACTACAACTATCATAACGTTTAGGGTGGGGTGTTTAATTACTTGTTTCATGATTTGTTCCGCATAGAAAATAATTTGTGTACATGATGATTCAGCAGACCTGCTCCAGCTCCAGAGAGTTTGTACCCCATATGAGAGTGAAACGAAAGTGGATGTTGATGCATTAACAAGTATAAGGTTGAGGGTTGAGTCAGAGAAGCCAGGATGGAAGAGAGAGACATGAGAGGCAGATTGGGGTCAGAGGTGCTCTCCCACCCTTATCAGGAGTCTTCCTCGGGACATCCGCAAGGGCAGGATGGAGAGGAAACCAGGAAGGACCAGATGGGAAGAATTAAGTGTGTGAGGAAGACATGATGAGAAAAGGTTACGTCTGTGCAGTGGTCCTTGGACTTAATGAGAATGAACTGTAATCAGAAAAGACTGGGAAATTTAGTACAAGTACAAGTTATTGCAGACTCAACGAATGCTCTACGTGAAATGTACCGTCTAGTCCGATTTTGTGATCGCAGATATGAACGTAAAAACAAGCAAACTCAAGCAAAATATTCGGAGGAGCGTGCAATTTTTCAAACTTAGCGCACTTTTTCCGCAGATTTGGGCCAAGACACGTCATGTGATGTCATCACAACGCGCATTTAGCCAAAGCGCTCTTCGATTCACGTGCGTCGAACACGAGTACAGCTGAACAGTCTCATTTACCAACAAACATCACTGCGAAAGACCGTGCAGAACTATTTTGTGCAACTGCAATTTCACCGATTCAAGTAAATTTCCACAAAAAACAAAGCACAAAAGCTCACAAAATTTTGAAAAAAGCCACAATCACAAAAAAAATCTCTGCGAAATCCTGTGTGGCCTGATCTTCATATCGCTGCATATTCACCACGGCCATGTGATTTAACTAGCAAAGGACACAACGTGTGATAAGCTTGACTTCTTAGCATTGCTGATGTGTTGCAGAAAGGAACTGGAGTTTAACAACTGAAAGAAACACACACTGCGGTTGAGACACACACAGACACACACAGACACACACAGACACACACAGACACACACAGACACACACAGACACACACAGACACACACAGACACACACAGACACACACAGACACACACACTTAGAGAGAGACCTGATCAGATTCTGGCTGCCATGCCCTCCAGGGGAAAAGCTGCAAGGCTTACACGATGCACAGGGCAGTCTGGCCAAGACCACACCTAGACTACTCATAAAAATAATGTCCTGTTCTATCAGTGTGTATGATGCTTTGATATTGTTGTATTGCGCATACAATGCAGTGTAGATTCACCTCTTCCACATAATGAGTAGAGAAAAGAATAGATGTCCTAGTCCAAACCCTATGAAGTCATCCACACCCTGTGTTTACACACGCTCTCTCTAAACAGGGAGATTCAAGTAATGACCTTTTATATGGAATTTTACAGAAAACAAAGTTTGTGGAAAACTTACGACTCCCTTTCCACCCTCACCATGGAGATTATACTGTACGTCT
The DNA here is from genome assembly GCF_001660625.3 of Ictalurus punctatus. Classification (NCBI taxonomy): domain Eukaryota; kingdom Metazoa; phylum Chordata; class Actinopteri; order Siluriformes; family Ictaluridae; genus Ictalurus; species Ictalurus punctatus. The sequence goes on from NC_030417.2 coordinate 7,610,845, forward strand.
CAACCTTGCTTTAAAGGCAGAGACTGTTGACTGCCTTTTTCACTGGATTACTTGACTACAACCACACATAAACGAGACTTAGACACACTCTGGCCACACTGAAATGGACGCAGTGCTAGGTATTCCCATCAGGAACATTCCAGGATTCGGAATGGTGTTTGGTAAACCTCAGAATGTCATCTTTCTGCTTAACGCATTTCGGGTGATGTGTGCTAGGCTTATGCGAGTGGTTGCGGGCTATTCGCTATTCGCTCACCAGTTTAAAGGTATAATTTTCAGTCATTAAAATTATTTTTCAATTTTTTAAGGTTCAACATAGTACCAAAAGCAACACATGAGCATCGCTACAACTGTACGCTCGTCTAAGAATATGCATGAAAGAGCAAACTGGAAACCTCACCATGGTCTCCTGTGTTTACACTGAGCTACCAGCGGCAGTGTTTTACTCTATTACATAGCATCAAACCTCACCTCAGAAATACAACCCTTTATGTTTGTACCTCATGCTGAGTTAAAGTTGTTGATTGTAGGTGATATTAGCACATAGCTAGCCATCTCGCTAACGAGTAAACCGGCTCACGTATCACAAGTGCACACAAGTGGCATTTCTGTATGAGGTCTAACTTGGGTTGTCACTTGTCTGGTCAAAATAGGTCACATAACAACCACTGCTGTGTTCATCAGTAACATTTCCTAGCTAGTCACAACATTAGCTCAGACATAGCCCTGGATCATTTTATGTAGAAAAATACAGATTTTAAATGGAATGAATATGAACGAGGCATTAAATATGATCATAACAAGCCCTGCGATGGGAGATACTGGTTTATAAATAAAGTCATAAGGCTTGTCTTTTAATTCCTGGTTAGCCAAATAAACAGCACTCTTGATTTTCTAATTACTTTAACTGCCTGGAGTATTTGGCAGTTTTACAATATACAATAAGTAGCCCATATACACTATCACTCTAGGCATGTGCCAGTATTTGTTAGCCAAAATGCAGACAGCAAAACAATTTCCATAGAACCCAAGGACTTCTAAACCAGAGAAACTGAGGAACATGACTCGTCCTGTCTTGTGAACCAAACTAAAGCCACCCTGGCTATGTGCCAATTCTTTCATTTGGTCAAACCAGGGAGGATCACAGAGGATCCCATATACACACACCATATAACACTCTGAAGCTTTCTGTTCAGGCATGTTGCTATCCAGCCTCAACGCACAACCAACGCTCCCAGCCCAGTCATAATATAATCATCTTTTCAAAACAGAGACGTGCTCAAAAGGCCACGCAGTTTTGTGATCCTATTGAAAAGCACTGAGATGTGTAGCAGCTGGATATATATTTAGACCAGCCTGCTTGTTGCCAAAAGATTTATTGTGCTCGGGAAACTGAAATGATTCATTCGTGCTAGAAGATTAAGAAAATGATTGGTTCTTCCCCCCGTTTTCCTAAAAATATCAGGAAACACGCTCAGGTGCGTCAGTTTAGTGTTTGAAGTGGAGACAAAAATGACGAAGTGTCACAGCAAAGGAATTTAGAAAATTAAAAACATGTTTGAAATGTATGGTAATTATAGGAGTACACCACATTGCCGGCCTCATGACGCAACATGCGCTTGAATTACTGTAAGCTTATTAGCACTTTGTACTGAGTCACTACATTATTGCACATTTGGGTCCATATTTCTTTCTCTTTATGCCCTATTAGAAAACATTATCTCATGCTACTTTAAGCAAAAATTCAGGTGCTTGTTTGAAAACTCAGTGGGCTGAAAATGAACATCGTCTCAAACAAATGAACATTAACGGACGAACATTTTCTCGTTTTAAATGTCATGAAGCATGTGCGTTACAGTGTTGGGCATGAGTTACAGATGCGATTGTAAAGTTCATAAAGACTAAATTGTTTGCTTTTCTTAGCACGCACAAGACATGTTTAAGATATCTAATGTGTCCAGTCATAAATTGCCAGTTTTCTTTGGGTTTCACATTGAAGTTGATCCCAAAAAACAGCCGATTCACTGATTCGAAAACGAAGCATCAGCCCCGAATCAGAGTGAGACAGGAAGTGAGACAGGAAGTGGTATTTATTTTGCCTTTGTCTGTATGAAATTAATCCAGTTGATAAGACATTTTTGTCTAAAAAAATTTTTAAAAAAAATAATAATAATAAAAAAAGTGTGCTGAACTAGTAAAAAAATTTACAGAATACCGTCTAATAACGTCTGATTTGTTTGTCTTAAGCACGTGTTAATATTCTCATGCTGTGACAGATCATCTGATAAATGTCAGATAAATGTATTGTAGTTAGTGACCTGTTATTTAAGTGAGCCTAGTTACGAGTTCTATAGTAGTGTTAGCTAAATTAAATCCTGCAAAGAAATATTTTTTACTGTTATTTGCAGCACTAATGTGATTTTTCCTTAATTCCTACTAAAACACTTTCTATTCTTGTACAACAAAGACTACTAACACCAACAGCATATTTCTTTTTAATCACACAGCAAAGGTTTGGTCAGAGTTTGGCATGCTGATTAGCAAATCTGTGAGAACTCATAACACAAAATATTCAGCAACACACACACACACACACACACACACACACACACACATCATACTCGCACCTCAGCCTTCAAAGCACAAGTTGACTTGCAGTGAAAATGGCAGTGTCGTTTGAGCTTTTCATCTTCGGGTGAAGTGTAAATAAGCTCTACACCAAGACAAATGGCTTCTGATGTTTATTAGACTGCTTATAGAGCCTTTACTGATCAAAAGACACCGATCAGCCCAAGAGTGCCGCCAAATCTTATACAATTTGCTCAGCCAGGGTCAACCATCAAAACATCTCTACACCACGCAGTGAAAGAGTCTACTCCATTTAAACAGGCTGATGAAACCTCCAAGTTTTTTGACAGTATACAGCAACTTTTCTGTATGATAGTTTTATAGCTTAATTCCACAGATGAAAATTTGACCTCCCATTGTCCAGACAGAACCAGGAGTAGAGCCTATCTGCATGATGATGATGACAGTAGTAGATCCTGTGTTGTTACTGCTGCCATTAGTAGTAGTAGTAGAAGTAATAGTATGAGTAGTAACAATAGTATTAATAGTAGCTGTATAGGAATAGAAATAGTAGCAGTCGTTGTATTAGTAGTAGTAGGAATAGTAGTAGTTGTAATTTTTAGTAGTATTATTATTAGAAGTAGTAGGAATAGTAGCAGGAGTAGTGGTGTTAGTAATATTAGTAGGAACAGAAGTGGCGTTAGTAATATTAGTAGGAATAGTAGTGGCAGTAGTAGTAATTATTGTTTTTGTTGTTGTAGTAGGAATAGTAGCAATAGTAGATGTAGTAGGATTACTAGAAGTAGTATATCATGGTACATTTTAACTGGTACGTTTACACTCTCTTGTACATTTTCACAACATCCAAGTGACTTGTTTACAGAGTTTGTTTACATGGTTTCTTTGTAAAGAAAAGCTCCCTCTCCTCCTTAATAGAGTTTGTCTAGATAATTTTTTTGCACTGTACTTCTTATTTTTTTTACTGTATTAATGTTATCTGTATTTTTTTTATCTATCTATCTATCTATCTATCTATCTAGATATATTGTTGTAAATGATCACACTGGTACTCTGTAGCCCATCACGCGCTCTCTCCATAGACAAACGCCACACTGTAGCTCAATGTATCATCTCACAGGAACGACCAAATCCCCAGTCCACTCACCCAGCGCAATTTCTTCTCATGAAGCCATGTACATGAACAGCACACAAGTGAAGAGGAAAGTTTGCTGACCTGCGCTTTGGATGCAGTGAAAACAAGCCTGTAATGTGATGTGTGCAGCCCTGATTTACATGCACACCCTCACGCGCACTGCAAGGACAATCAAGACCCCTTCTCTATAGGAGCTATAGGAACACTATAGAAGTTTACTTGTTACTTTCCTGTCGCACCCCCTCCCCCAACTCAATATAAGTGTGTGTGTGTGTGTGTGTGTGTGTGTGTGTGTGTGTGTACTCGGGGGGAACGACTCACCAACATCCCCATCACGTCGGACCAAAGCTGGGTGAAGCTATCCGATACACCGCCTCCGGCTGCCTGAGACTCCTGAGAGCCTGGGTCCGCTTCCATGTTCACAACAAAGCAATTAACTTTTAATGAATGAACTAATTAATTTTAATCTTCGATGCTGTGATTTCGACTCCACAAACTGCGCACAGGTGTGTACATTAAGCTCGTAAAGAAACCCCTGCTACAAAAGGCTAGAAAAAAAAGAGGAGAAAAAAAGTTTAACAGTTTATGCGCATTAAAATAAGTATGCGCTTTATAATAAGCCTGTTCAATGATAACAATCCAAATCCAGGGTCGATTCTGCGATATTCCATTTGTTGCCGGTTGTTTTCCATGAGAAAGCACGGGTGTAAACACTACGGTTCACAAACTTTCAAGCGCTTCTTTGACATTCACGAGCTGCGACGCTATGCGCGCGCTGATCCTCTGTGCCGCTGGCGCGAACCATTCCGACTTTAGGGAGCCGTTTTTCATACAAAATGTCCTTAACAGTGATAATCTTAAAGAAAAAAAATCATCAAAGTCGATTATAAACAGCTAAAAAAAAAAAAAAAAAAGAGCTAACGAACTACGAAAAAAATATCCAGAGACAAACGCGACTAAGTATGTATTTTCTAGTGTTGTTGAATTCTTCACGCTCCCCTCCTAGAAAATGGACTCGCCCAACCCCAGTCACTCCTTTCCCATTACGCAGTAAAGCTCGCGCGCTGCGTGTCTCCTGCTGACCCTGCTGAGCTTTTGGGACGTTTCGTTGTTATTATTTTTGAAAAGGTAGCCTATTGTGCGGCTTTCCTGGGTATAACACGGCTGTGGCGCATGTTCATACAATGGAACAAAGTGACATTTATCCTTTCACCGTCTCCAAAATAAAAAGCGTGTGAGAAAAATGTCGGCGTGTGAGGTCACCTAGGCCTTTTTATTACAAACACGCCTGAAGGGGTTGAATGGGTGATGTGCAAAAGTAAGCGATATACATATTAGAGGCTAGTCATGAGAAGGAAGTAAGTCTTTGGTACATTAGGTTATCAGGTTGCACATAAACAGGTCAAGACACATTCTTTTACTGATGTTCAGTTACGTAGTGACAAACCACTCCAAGTGGAGAATTATTAGGGGCTAAAGCAGAAATCTTTGGGGCTACAGGCCAGGTTACGCCACTGGATCTGACAACTCAAACCACATTTGGACGTGGTTTGGGATGCATATGGCCACATCACTTTTATAGAGTGAACGAGAAAGCGTCCCTGATGGCTACAAAGAATCGACTAATTGACTGTCACTGCCCTAGCCGGAAACTCCTAGACAGATCCACTGTTAAGCATTGAATGCCAAGCACAACTCTTTTCCACCAATCTCCACTTCTATTACGAACCCATAACATTCTGCAGGGACTTGTGGCTAAGAAAGCAGTTGCTTTTCAAAGCTTCTTTCGTCGTCTCATCTGCCGTTCAGTTATACGTTAAAATAGGATTTGCAGGACATTTCTGCCTGGAAACAAATGCAGCAGAAGGCTGATGTAATAAATGTTGGTGACACACTTCCTCCAGCGGAAATGATGTATGAAATCCAAATGCAAGTTGTCACAGGAGACATGTTCGTAATGCCTGGTGTGACTGGCTATGCGTCTAAACTGTCCCACTTGTAATCGGATCACTTGAGACAGATGGTTTTGCCAGATGTGAACAAGGCCTATGGTATCCCAATTCATGTCCTACACCTTCAGAGTGCGAGAATGTGAATAGCATCATCGCCTCACAACTCCCTGGTTCGATCCTTAGTGCCAGTTACCGTCTGTCTATTTGTGACTGTATAGGTTTCCTCTGGGTTCTCCAGTTTCCTACCACTTCCTAAAAACCTACCAATATATGGACTGACTAAGATAAGTTGCCCCTAGGTGTGAATGTATGTCTGCAAAAAGGACTCCCCTCCAGAGTGCATTTCTACCTCGTGCCCAGTGTTCCCGGGATAGGCTCCGGATACACCACGACCCTGACCAGGATAAAGAGGTTACTGAGAGAGAGTGAGTAAGAGGACAAATGTCCTGTGTCACGCTGATGTCAGTGTGAGTTGACGTCTGTACTGAAAGGGACTTGCGTCATTACACAATTGCAGTGTACAGTATGGGTGGAACGGCTCAAACCAACACCAAACATATGGTAAGTCATAATACCTGAGTACAGCTTTATATTTTCAAAGAAGATGATGTTAAATGACATCTAACTGCATTTGTAGTACAACTATTAAATGATCTGAGAATCCCTCATAGCATTCAGTGGTTTAACAAAGTCATCGCACTATCCAGGGTCACCCAGAAGACGATGGGTTCCCTTTTGGGGTTAGGGTTAGGGCTAATTAGATCATTAATCAGATCATCTTAGGCTTACAGCTCTGCCTTGCTCATTATACATCTAAATATAAATCTATTAATAATATGTAATAATAAATATGTATCAATAATATGTTTGATGATAAAAATACTAAAGAACTATAATTGAATTGAAGTACTGTATGTAGAAATATAGTTAGAAATACTGTATATTTAAGCACAATCTTTAAAAAGCTGCACCCTGGCCTTTTGTTTCTGAGTCTTGGTTTCTCCTTGTTTAATTAATTTAGAGCCGTAGACCTCCAGTTAAGAAAGTTGAGTTGACCGTAATTAAAAGCTCTAAAGAAATGCTGTACATGGTGAAACGAAATTGAACGACCTTGATTTTAACAGGCACTAAAGGTGGAGCAGACACTGACTGAGCACAATGTTAAATGTATTGAATAAAGAGAAGCGAGTGAGTGGATTTCTGCCGTTATTCCCGGTTAGTGTAATGAAGAAACCATGCTTCTGTGTGTCTCTGTCGTTCTTTCTTTCTTGCCAGAAAAACATTCCCCCAAGCAGCAGCAGCTGTGTAGTCTCATGACAGAAATGCACGAGAAAGAGAGAGAGAGAGAGAGAGAGAGAGAGAGAGAGAGAGAGAGAGAGAGAGAGAGAGAATGGGAAAATAGGTTGATAAAGAGAAAGTGAGCATGTGTGAGCATCTGAAAGAATTTCTCATTTGTCACACTTAGGCCAGGGAATTTCAAAGATCTCTATAAGTTTAATACATCATTTCCTACTTATGTATTTTTTTTTTTTGAAAGAGAGATGTGAACAGAGAGCCAGTTAGCCCATCAGTTTTTATAAATGCATCCAGTTTCTTTCCTTTTTACGCACCTTTTGAATCTCAAATGATGTCTGATACAGACCATAGGATACATACAATTATTACCTGCTTTTGGTTAGGGCAAGTGTTCATTTCAAACCCTTATCACATGATACACATTCATCTCCCTCCTAATTCCCACAAAGCTCTGAAGCAGAGAAGAGAAATGTCTACAGCCTTGAGCCTCTGCAACAGCTGCTTAACAGACTTGCACACATGTGTACATATGTTTGATTCAGGCCAGGAATATCTTATTAGGTAACCCTCCACAAGCCACCGAATGAAGCAAAAAGTTTCTTTCAAGAATTCAAATTAAGAGACAATTATAAATATATACTGGTGAATCTCAAAAAATGTAAATATCATGGAAAAGTTATACATCACGGTTGAGTTCTCGAATCTGATTGGTCAGCAGTTCATTATTTTCGGATAACTGCACATTTACATATTAACAGTAACATGAACGATAGGTTTATATTAATGCACTCAGTCTAGTGCATTATCGTTTCTATAGGCAGTCCCTCCAGGATTTCATGATTTTGCAATCACAGACTTTAACGCAAAATCAAGCAAACTCTGAAATATTCAGAGGAGCTTGCAATTTCTCTACTGCAGATTTTCCACAGAGTTGGTCTGTGACGTGATCACGACGCGCATTCAGCCAAAGCGCCCTTTGATTCATGTGCATTGAACATGAGTACAGCTAATAGGTCTCATTTACCAACATCACTGCGAAAGAGCATGCAAAACAATTTTGTGCAATTTCAATTTCTCCAGTTCAAGTAGTTTTCTGCACAAAAAAGCACAAAAAATTTGCAAATGTCATCACAAATTTGGGAAAAAGCAGAAGCAAAATCAAGCATTTTTGGCCGCAACAATCACAAAAAAATCCATGAAATCTTGTTCAGACTGTATAGTAACAGCTCATACACAAGGGCTTGTACACCAGATGCTCCACATAATCTAAGACTAATAATTCAAAAAAAAAAAAAAAAAAAAAAAAAAAAACTGTGTTGCACTTTGTAGCAACAAGTTTCCCAGCTCAGGAAAGTGTTCAGGACAGATGAGTTTACCTTTTCAGGTTTCTTTGTTAAATGACAAGCTGCATTTTTTTTTTTGAGAGTGAGAGAAAGAGAGAGAGAAAGAGAGAGAGAGAGAGAGAGAGAGAGAGAGAGAGAGAGAGAGAGAGAGAGACAGACAGACAGACAGACAGAGATAACAGGAACTAACTTGTCTCTTGGATGATTCAAAACATTAAACCTAACTACAAACTGTTAAAATATAAAACTGTAATCATTGGCAAATTGCTGTGGAATAAGCAGAATAAAACACTCCAGACAATAATACCAAAATAATCCAAATTCTTGTCCATGTTAATCACACTTCCACTACATTAGTCAGAGATTAGACTGAAAAAACTCGGTTGAGTATTCCATTAATAACCCCAATAGACAACAAGCAAAAAACCTGAAGCAATCTGAAAACCTGGGGAATTGACTTTTTTTTTTAACTGTAGCATTTGAACTGTTTGAATACAGTCTATCCTGTGGGATGTAAAAGATAAGACAACAATGGAGCAGTGACCCTCCTGCCCTGTTTAAACACAGAGGTCATTGCTCAGTGAATGACAGGCCCTTGATCCTCTGTGTGTATGGATATGTGTTTGCGGTGTTCCCTGCTGACTAATTACACACTCTCTCCCGACAGGATAAGGTTCCATTGTTGAAGAATCTCATGTGTGCTTCTTAACCTGTAGAATTTTAACTCATAGCCATTTAGGATAGGCCAGGAATGTAGAATTTAACTCAGAATTGGGGCAGGAAGTGCATACACACTCGCACACACACACACACGCACACACACACCAACTGTACTTGAGACTATATATATAAATATATATAAAATAACACAACTATCACATCTGTAACTAATCCCCTCCCTATAAATATGTCCATCTGTCCAGCATTCAAACATGGAAAATCCATTTCACAAGACATAACGTGACTATTTTAAGGTATGCAGTGAGGTCATGCTGAATTTAGTTCTAGACATGTTCAGAGCATGAACCTTGTGTGTGTGTGTGTGTGTGTGTGTGTGTGTGTGTGTGTGTGTGTGTGTGTGTGTGTGTGTGTGTATGTACCAATGTTTCTTTTCCAGTCAATTGAAGCCAGAACTAATAAAAGACTGATTCCTCTTGCAAACATTCCATTCGCTTTTCCCCACCATTTGAACTTCCTTTCTTGCCTGTTTCACCATCTAAATGCATTAGTTCATCCGTCTGTCTCTTCTCTGCACCTGCAGCCCTGATGATACACACACAGTGGCTCTCTTGCAAAGCCCTGATTGCTATTCCACTGAGGGGCTAGCTCAGTGGAGGAGCCATTTTAGCCCAATTCTGAGCAGCGGTTCTGTTTGGGGTTGAACCATGGCGCAGACTCAGTGGACAAAATAGCCAAAATACATTAGCTTACAGCATATAGGAAGGAGGAAAATAAGCAGCTGCATCACATCAATGCACAAAATGTCACAATCTGATGTTTACTTTGTATTTTATCAAATAACATCATTTTCTAACAAATCTATGAGCTGAAATATTAACAGTACAAAAGATTTGTGATAAAAAAAATACATTAAGCCCAGTGTTTTCCCATGATGACTAAATATAGTATTATGTAAAGCCAGCAATGTCTCACTCACCATTTTCATGTTATATTAATGAGCAAGTCCAGTGTAGAATAAGTGGAGATGTTGGTGCAAAGGCTGCACTTAAAGTTCCAGAATGCAATGCAGCTATATGCCACTGTTGTGCTGAGTTACAACAGTGACTGGACATAGTTAGTTATTGATCTACAAGATGATAAGTGTGTGATGGCTTTGATGGTGGTATTAGCATGAAAGTTAACGCTTTGGAAGCTGATCAGTTTGAGCAGAATGAAGCTGGACGGACTCAAAGACTAAAGCGTTGCTGCATTAGGCAAAGATGAAGCAAGGGCTACTGTAAATCCCACTGGTACCACTATCAGCTAGTAGTGAATGACAATGGAAATAATGGGGCTCATTTATCAAGCTGGATACAAACGGATCTTTGGATCATAAATTGTTTGTAGGAGCGTTTAGAAAACAAATTTGGTATTCATGAAAATCCTGTAAATTTGGAAAAACGTTCATATCCTACTTGCGCTCCTGAGTGTGTGTACATTTACAAATAAGAAGACTAACTAATGTATACCTTGACTCGATTGACTTCAAATCATATAATTTGCAATGACATACTGCACTTTTATATCTGGAATATACTGTTGAGGTTAAATTGCTTATTCTTATTACATTTACAGCATTTAGCAGATGCCCTCATATTTTGAGATACTGGGTTTTTGATTTCCATGAGCTGTAAACCGTAATCATCAAGATTAAAACAAAAAAAAGGCTTGAAATATTTCACTTTATGTGTAATGAATCTAGAATATATTAATTCCACTTTTTGAATTAAATTACGGAAAAAAAAATAATTTTCCTTTTCCACGATATTCAAAATTTTTGAGATGTACCTGTATATCCAGGTGGGATTTATAGAAGAGCTTTGGAGTCTCGATCAAAAACACATCCTCATGTTAGTTCACTAGGTCAGGGACTAAGAATAGCATTAAGAACAATTTGTTAAAAACAATCATTTTATTACCATTAATTAATGAATATAAAAAAATAGCAATATGTCATAAACAAATGGCTCCTTTGTTATTAATATTATTAAATATTTTTATTGGCATAGAATGCAGTCAGAATATCTTCCATTTCTGCCTTTCAGACTTTACCCTGAACGTTCATTTTGTGCTCCCAGCTGTCTGTGCACTTCGCCATTTATGGAGTTTTGTGGGCGTCACTAAATGCAAACGATATGTGTCAGGAACACTCTTTGTGCTTTATGGGTGATAACACGTGCGCGAGTAAGGTGGAAATTTTAATTTAGTTTAACTTATTTAAACACTTTACTTTAGATTGATAAATGAGTCCCAGTATAGGTAATTTAGGACTCCGAATTTAATTACAAATGAAATTTTAGATACCATTGAAGATTACATGTTAATTATAAAATTAATTAATATGCAAATCATATTAATTAAGGGTGGATTTTTCCTTTAAACTGTGTTGCCTCTGCAGCTACAGGAACAAATACACTTGTTTTTGTTTTCTACACAGTGAGGTCAGACTAGTGGCTTTATAAATAATATACTGAAATTAGTTTGCTTTTTTTTTTTTTTGGCTCACTTAGTTTACTTTTTAGTTTAGTTTACTGTAATATTCCTGGTTCATAAACTCATAGAACCAGAAATGATGCAGTCACTTACTTATCTCTGTTATGGTGAACTGAGATGTTTTGTTATGACAGACAGAAACACAGTAAACAGTTAGTGGGTGTTTTGTCTATGCAGCATGATTGTGTAATCAGTGCAAGCTTCTCTGTGCTTGTTTCACAATAAGCATTCCATAAGATTTACAGATATGATCTTGGGGGCTTCTAGGCCTTGAGATAAAGCACTCAGATTATTTCTGGGAACCAAACACCTAAAAAAATCTGTATTTTGTCATATTAAATGCCTTATGATTTTTACGGTCCAATAGGATTTGTTTTTTATGTTGTTATATGTGGACCTTCTCCAAATTGTTGCCACAATTTCAGACGCACAAGAATGTCTTTGTATGCTGTAGCATTAAGATTTCTCTTCATTCTAACAGTGAGGCCCAAACCTGTTCCAGCATGACAGAGCGAGCTCCATGAAGACGTGGTTTGAAGAGGTGGGAGTGGAAGAAATGAAGTGTCCTGCACAGAGCCCTGACCTCAGTCCTGCAGACTGCACCCCAGGTCTTCTTGACTGACTGCTCTTGTGGCTTAATGAACACAAATCCCCACAGCCACAAGCACATACGAGTATGATGGTCAGGTGTCCACATACTTTTGGCCATATAGTGTATTTCCAAACCCTTGTGTTAATTTTTTTTAAATTAGATGCATGCCAAAGATGTGTAATGTTGTAATGTATAAAGTCTACACTGTAATCTATTCAATCTAAAATAGGCTTTATTGCTGGCACCCTGTCCAGGGTGTACCCCGCCTCGCGCCTGATGCTTCCTGGGATAGGCTCCAGGTTCCCCGTGACGCTAAAAAGGAGTAAGCTGTAGAAGATGGATGGATGGATGGAATAGGCTTTATTAGCTTTAGACAATGTACAGCTTAAGTGATCAGGACAGTCAGTTTCATAGGTTCTGCTTATGGAAAGTACCAACCTGTAGTAGTCAGGAAATTTTTAGAGAACTGTCTGTCTGTTTAACACTGTTTGTGTTTTCGCATGCAAGTTCAATCCAAAATGTACTGCATGAGTTCTTGTTTTTTTCATTATAAGAACATCATAAATCTCTCAGTACACAGAGTAGGACCAGCAGTCTTATTCAACTTTGAGGTGCAACACTGCCCTCTATGGTCAAATTATATATATGCAGTCAGCATAAGTATTATAAGCAAGACCAATAATGTGAATGGTATTTAAAGCTTTAGGATTGTCTTGTGAGGCAAATTTCACACGATAAACTAAACTTTACTGTATTTGCCATGAAGTTGCCCGCATACAAGTGAGACACAAAACAAAACAAATATTCCCATACTGCTTTTCCACTGACTTCACGGACGCAGTCGATTAAAAGCTCAGCTTTCCCCTTGCTAAGACGCCTTATGAGAAATTCCAAGCAGAAGGCAGTAGGGCCAAATGCTGGCCCTGTTCAGCCCTGTGTGGGATTACACATCGTCACATGAGACAGCTGCAAATGGTGCTGTCCAAGAGATACCGAGCTAGGTCAAGACATACAAACAACACAACCACACCCTTATCACACAGCCACTGAGGCTCATTTTCATTTTGATTGTACGCTATGATTATTCAAGCTAGTCCATTTTAACATAAAGGTCACATTATGATGATCAACATTACCACGATCTGTAACAGACTCACTGCTGGTGGTCAAGATCTGACTCAGGAAAGCATTAATGTAGTACATGCATGCTTTAAAAAAGTTGCTAGAATTGTCGATATCCTCTTCACATAAAGTCTGTATGGGCCATGTGTAGCCAAGTTTACAGCTCCATGCAGACCAGCAGGGTCAGCCAACCAGATGCTAAATGTTCTCATGTCATTGCTTCCCACCCACAACAAACAACTCTCACCATAGAGCTTAAACCACCGGAGAGGTCCCACTATGGACCACAGGAGTGTTTCACACACTACAGCTTTACCTACAGCCAAGCAGAGAAGCACACAGATTCACAAACTAACACGGCTTCACTCATTTAAGAGCTGGAAAACACACACACACACACACACACACACACACACACACACACACACACACACAATCGCTTATATATGGAAATTGTAATTTGGGCCACTGGAATTCCCCATGACTTATAGCCCACCCATTTCTGCTTAGCAAAGCATAGTTTACACTGAAACACATAGACACTCGTCCAAAACACATCAGAAACCCATTACAAATATGTCAGAGGGAAACATTCTTTTCGCATGTTTATATCTCAGCAGTGACCCCAGTTACCTCTCATGTCCTCTAGTGAACAAGCAAACAGATACAGAAAACGGATTTAAAGGAATACTCCGCCATTTTTAATTACTAATATCTATCTAACACATCTGCACCGTATGTCTGATTACCAAGTACAGAAGTTTCAACATAATTCTTTGCATGAAGAAAAGAAACACTATTTACTTAAAACTGATTTATAATCCAAGTTTAAGGACAGCTGTAAATACCATCAACAAATGTAAAATACAGACAGGTGAAAAACTACAGGGGGGTAAAAACAACACAAATTGCCTCATTATGATGTCTTGCCACTAGGAGCTGGTCAGAACACCTTCAATACAAGTCTCTGGGGAACTGTCATGGAGGAATGAACACTATTCTTCCAAAAGATATTGCCTGAAATGATGTTTTGATGATGATGATGATGAGGAGGAATATGGTTTTGATCATATAGAGCACTGTGTAGCATGTTAGTCCCCAATCTCCCACAGATGCTCAGTTGGGTTGAGATCTGGAAACAGCAAAGGTCACCACATATGTACATCATCTCCATACTTTATAGGGGGCGGAGTCATCCCGAAGGAGACCACTCCCATTAGAATGTTTCCTCATAGGGTAAAGCTGATCTGTCTGAATAACTTTTATTGGTTTGCAGTGATTCTTCTCTATAAGGCAGACGTAGTCAAACTTTGTTCCTGTAAGCCCATTTCCTATTTTAACCCATTTTAAATCACTGTACAATTATAATTAGCATCAAATTGAATTGTAAAGTGTTAGATTTTAAACTTCATTGTAGGTCTATTTAATGTTTTTTCCCCCAGCCTGTTTTCAACATTTTCCCTCTTTTTTACTACAATATTTTTTTGGCTGAAATATTTCAGTGGCACCCCTATACATTTAGTTAATGTAGTTAACTGATGTTATGTACTTACATTTACTTCAGATGCACACTGATACACTTTATCTCACATTAATGACTCTCGATTTTCTGTGACAGAAAGCAAGAGCGCCGCATAAGCACATCTGTCATGCCGAGAGCTCAAAACACGTACACAACTGTCAGTCATTCTGGATTCACATGTCGATTCTGCTGTTTTTATCCTGTGGGTGGGTAGGGGGACTGCTCTTTTGGCATATTTTTGTGTTCAGCAGTTTAAATACAAAGCTCCTTCACAAAATGTCTAAGATTGGCAGGTCTGAAACAGTCATTAAAAAAATTTAAAAATTCTTCATCTCACCCATGCTCCACCTGCATGTTTTTTGCACCCCACATTTTGAACACCTCTGCTCTAAGGGGAAAAAGTAGACCCGAAGCATGGCAGCAAAATGTCCCCAAAGCAAAACAGAGACGCCTGTAATTTGTCACATGCTGACACCTTTAAATTTAAAGCCTTCAGAATGAGTCAGTCTTACCAAAGCTGCATTCATCTGGTTTTATCTGGTTTCCAACAGTGGAGTAGTACAGTAAACTTACACTTACTATAAGATGAAGGTTACATATAAAACTGACAAGAACCACCTCTCTGAAAGGATCCGTTTTACAGATTCAGCGCTCAAATCAAATGCAAATTCAACTGCTCTTTGACTTTCATTATAAATGGTTGAGTCAACAGGTTTCCTGTTCTTTAATTGCCACATTATTGTTTGTAATAATAGCACACACACTTCGCACCAAATTCATATTAGCTTGGAAAACTGTGAAGTATTCCATTAAGACATAAGAAATAAATGGTTTAACTTTTAATAAGGAAAAAGAGAAAGATTGGTGTGGGCTTTTAAGGAGAAATGAGCAAGATCACAGGGTTAGTGGTGGCATTACATGTAAAACTACTCTTTAATAAGATTCAGTTAGTGCCAATTTCTCTCTTCACAATATCCCACACACACTCATCCATCTGAGAGATGGAGAGAAATGGGGAGTGGAGAGGGGCACAGAAGCAGCAGGTGAGAAATTGAGTTAAGCCAAGCGCAAAGAGAGAGACAGAGGGAGAGAAAGAGAGAGAGAGGGAGGGAGAGAGAGAGAGAGAGAGAGAGAGAGATTAGCTTGAGGCTGCTGGCAGTGGACTGAGTTTGTATGACACATGTCTGAGAATAGTGAGTTATGAGTTATGAGGGCACAAATCTCTACGCTCTAACACACAGCAGCAGCAGCAGCATATGCAAGCCTACTGGCATCATCTGGACATCTATACCACCTCACAGAATGTCACACTAGTACACACTGACATTCACACCTCCACCTAAGCATTTTCAATACACATGTGAGCATTAGTTTATAAGGAGACATTTTCTGAATACAGTGTGTAAACAGTGTGCTACATATCTATCTGTATATGAGCGTGGGATTTTGTGTGTGTGTTTGTGTGTGTGTGTGTGTGTGTGTGTGTGTGTGTGTGTGTGTGTGTGTGTGTGTGTGTTAATGTTGGACTGATCCTCTGCCTGAGGATCCTAGAGCAGAGCCAAAAAGAAGAGTGAATGGACCACGGACCAGAGTGCTGTTACAAAGCAACAAAATCTTTCACTCCGAGCTATATGATAGAGACTTACAGGGAGCAGTCACTAACTCCTGCACAGTAGCTGCACTCAATTGTGAGAGAATTTGAAAACCAATCTGGGATGGGCAAAAATGCTTTAATATGTATCCCAGCAAACATGAGATGTCTGCCAGACATGTAGATAATTGCGTCGGTCAGTCCAGGACCATATCTGAATGGCGTGTAAATCAGGTTCAGGATCTGGATGTCTGACAACCACCCCTCTTGGACGTAGATATGCAGTTCAATATTTGAATGTCTGGCTAGGAGGTTTTTTTTGGACATCTGTGGACGTGCAAGACAGATGCAGGAAACTGACACGTGAAATGTCAGTTCAATTCAAAAGTTGTTGTCAGTTGCGGTGAGTGGTTGCCTGTCATAGCATAATGTTCATGTTGCTGTTATTGTGTACTGTCCAAATATTTGGACAAATTGTTTGATGCTTTGAACATTCAGAAGGCATCATAAAAAGATGTCATAAAAACTTTCATTCTGCCTCTTCAGGGGACATCTTTTCAACATGCGACAAGACGAACAAAAGACGTCTGGACGTATTTTTGCTCAATGGGATTTTAGTACATAATACAAATTGAACATTGAATGACAAACGGAAGGTGCTTTTAATATATCTAGCCATAAGGCTTGTCTGGTTGAATTACACCAAAATCACATGAACATCACTTTGTATGACGTCAAGATAAACTTAAAACTTGGTATTATGGGCTTCCACATGAAGCAACCTAAAAGCGCTCAAAGTATTGTTGGCCGGGAGTCACGAGAGCAATAATGGCCAGATATTGGAATATTGGAAATGAAAAGGTTTCATTATTGGTATATTAAGAATACATACATCCTCAGTCCACATTTCTTCATAGTACAGCTTGATGTAATATTTAGGGTGTTGAATGTTTTGAATGTGTGGTTTATAATTTTCCACTTTTATACCAAAACCCCAAAATTGTAAAACATTCATTCACTACTGCATCTCCAACAGACAAATCTCTTCTCCAGAACCAGAGCTATAAAACCCTCACTATTTACACACCAGAGTTTAATGACTTATGGCCAGTGGTTTTAATAATAATACACAGCACTCAGAAAGCACACAGCACTCCCATAAAACAAGCCATGTTTCAGTAATAGCAGCTTTGATGACAGGCTAATGACATTTCCCTGTGTATGTGGCTGAGGTACAGGGGCATACAGATTTGAGCTTCACTGTTAAATATTTTTGGCACGATGCTAAGAATGCAAACACAATTTAATGGTCGAATGTCTTTGTGTTATATTAACTAGATATATTTATGAACCATAATGCCATCCATTTGCAATACAGACCAAGTTAAGAATGTGTTAAGATGATTTCATTATAATTAATGTCAAGATTGTTTTAAAATTCCACATTAGAAAAAGTCCCAGAAACACGAATTCACTTCTCCCCTCATGAAGAAATCCAGATTTGAATACTCCTGCCACTATACTTTATTTTGGTTTATGAATACTCTTGAATATTTGAATAATCTACAAGAAAAAGATGAACTCAAGGCTTAAAGTGGGGATATCTGTGAGATATGATCCCATTAAATCTAAATAACTCTAAAGAAAACTCAATTAATTACCCATCTGACCCATCGAGGCATGGACTCCACAAGATCTCTGAAGGTGTGCTGTTGTATCTGGCACCAAGATGTTATCAGCAGATCCTTTAAGTCCTGTAAGCTGAGAGGTGGGGCCTCCATGGATTGGACTTGTTTGCCCAGCACATCTCACAGATGCTCAATTGGATTGAGATCTGGGGAATTTGGAGGCAGAGTCAACACTTTCATGTTCCTTAAACTATTCTTGAATAATTTCTGCACTGTGGTAGGGAGCATTATCCTGCTGAAAGAGGCCTCTGCCATTAGGGAATACTGCTGTCATGAAGGGGTGGACCTGGTCTGCAACAATCTTTAGGTAGGTGATACGTGTCAAAGTAACATCCACATGAATGCCAGGACCCAAAGTATCCCAACCAAACATTGCACATAGCATCACAATTCTTCCGCCGACTTGCCTTCTTCCCATAGTGCGTCCTGGTGCCATCTCTTCCCCAGGTAAGAGGTAAGCGACACACACACACCTGGCCATCCACATGATGTAAAAGAAAACATCTGGGTTACGCATGTAACCCTGTTCCATTTCAAAGGGAACGAGACGTTGCATTTAGCATAACACTATGGGAACGCCGGTCGCGCTCGAGTGGTGCTACCATAGTGTTATGCTAAACGCAACGTCGAAGTTCCGTTTGAAAGGGAACATGATTCATCAGACCAGGCCACCTTCTTCCACTGCTCCATGGTCCAAATCTGATGCTCATGTACCCATTGTAGGAGCTTTTGGCGGTGGATAGGGGTCAGCATGAGCACTCTGACCGGTCTGCAGCTACACAGCCCCATACAGTGATGCACTGTGTGTTCTGACACTTTTCTATCATAGCCAGCATGAACTTTTTCAGCAAGTTGTGCTACAGTAGCTCTTCTGTGGGATCAGAGCAGACAAGCTAGCCTTTGATCCCCACACGCACCAATAAGTTTTATGGCTGATTGGTTATTTGGTAATTATATTTAATACTGGATTTAAAGGTATAGGAACGAGAAGAGTGTATAGAAATGGGGAATTTGGTGTTTTGGTTTAATCAAATTATTGAATGAAATAGGAATTTTATGGTTTGGGTCTCTGTTAAATCTGTGTTCCATATGTTTAAAAATGAATGTGCTGTTGAAATGAATGTGCTGTCAATTCTTAGCTTGAATGAGCAGCAGGATATGAATAAAAAATAATAATAGAGTAGCACATTATCTAAATCAGTCAACTCATAATAATAATGCCTTATGACTAGTAAAAGACAAACCTCCAATATCACTTTACATGTTTTGACATGAGCTGTTCATATATTCTCCAGCATGGCTTTCTAAAATACTTATGCAGTGATTATGAGTATGTTATAAAGGTGCGATGTAGGTACCATTCAAATAAAGTGTTGCACTGGCTGATCTTATTGGTTGAACTTTGAAAAGATTAGTGTAAACTAGTGCTGGTAGGATTGGACCAAATGCACACTGAATTTGTGAGTCAAGCTTTTCTCAATTTACATTTAAAAACCTTCATGTGCACATAATGGTATACCAAAACCAGTAGACAAAATGTAACCTTGTAAAACAAGTTACACACACACACACACACACACACACACACACACACACACACACACACACACATGTATGTCTCATGCATACTCCAGTATGCATGCATGTACACACACTCATACTCAAAAGACCAATTATCTCCCGCTGGAGGTAAACAAAAGGCCTTGGCTTCTGTAAGCACACTTAGTGTGGGATTAAAGTGACATTCGTCAATTTAGCTTCATGCTAGAGCTTCACACAGAGACCACAGTGTTATCTGTGTGCTGTTAGAAAAATAATTAATCTCGGACTATTCTTCTTGGACAAAATAGTACTCCAGATCTGTGGGATTTCAGTCCAGTGGCCACTTGTGCCATTTAAGTTGGAACGTGATGATAATCCCCAAGATAATTTTACCATTATTCAAGATTATTTTAATGTCAATTGATCCCTCCTAACAATCACAAACTCATCTTTATTCACTTTTTAATGTTCATTTCAAGACCTTCTTCTAGAGCTATAGTTCTCAGGAGCAATGGCTGACATTTGTGAGGAGGATCTGAACATATTTAGGCTTATGATCGGAGCAAGTCTTGAGGACTTATGTTCTGTGAGGACACTGACAAAAAAAAAGTGAAATATGAAACATCAGTTTCAAGATTTCTGAATTCGTAGCCCTGGCATAGACCAGGCATACGTCAAGGTGTAAGTCCTAACATCGGTCTAAAGTCTGTCCAAATGTGTCCATCTCATCCATAACACTATCTGACATTAACACGAAACAGTAATGAGGCATGTCCCATCACATTATTTAAAAACAACAACAACAACAACTGATGGAAATTCACTGAGAAATTCACACAAGAGAAATCCACTTCTAAATTTTGGGAAAACTTTACATTGTACTACACTGAATAATGTAGCATGTGCAGTATGCCATGTTGGGCTTTTTGAATAAAATAAGCTAGTAAGTAGCTAAACAATTTGCTGATAGTCCCCCTCTGAAACTATTGGAATGGCAAGGCCAGTTTATTTGTTTGTGCTACAAACCAAAGACATTTGGGTTTGAGATCTAAAGATGGATATGAGATGAGAGTTTAGGATTTCAGCTTTTATTTCCTGGTATTTTTATCTAGATGTGTTAAACATTATAAACCGTGTTTCACAGATGAGACATTGTATGTTTTGGATCGTGAGCAGATCCTTTCTTTCTCCACACTTTGGTCTTTCCATCACTATGGTAGATGTTAATCTTGGTTCCAGAACTTTTGTGGCTCCTCTCTGTATTTCTTTGTGAATTCCAATCAGGCTTCCCGATTCTACTAAGTTTTAATAGTGAAAAATAGTACGCATTGCTCAGTCTATCTGAAAAGAAAATGTCAATATAAATTTGACCACCCCTAAAATGGGTCATACTATTGTCAATACATGAGGGCACGCAGTAGGATAAATGTGGGAAATACCATGCAGTCCTGCACTCAATCGACCAAATGCAATGGAGATAGCACGAGAGATACCAGAGAGAAGGTGTTCGAGAGACACTTTTTCTTAGAAAATAAACGCAATTGTATCTGAAGCATAAACTTCCTGCACAGTTCATTAAAATGAAAAGTTTATGGTGAAATGATTACAATGAAATTTATCACCTATTGTCTTGAGGTGACTTTAAGTCTTGAGTGTGAATGAAGCAAGCTGATAAAATACTGTTAATTAAAATAGCATACAACTTGAACAATTTGAACAAATAATTTACAACCTCAAAAATGTAAGTTAGACCAAATATGTCTCATGCATGGAAGTTACTATAGTACTATAGTACTATAGTAACAGTAAGCTATATGTGCGTTCTCTCATGATCATCCAGTCAACAGTGAAATGGTTAGGAATAACTTCAGTATAATTTTGACATACTGGGTGTATTATACAAAAACACAGGACCCATGGACGTCTGTTTTATCCATGTATAGTTTAGGTTAGTAATAAATTGAAACTTAATGCAGTGAGATTTCACATATAAATAACAGAGGCCTTTTTTGTATTCAGATTTCATTTAACACTGATGATGTCATGAGTAAGAGAAGCTTTTTTACTGGCAAGAAATGACAAGTAAGTTGAGGAGTAGAAGAGAGAAAGTACTTGTTAATTTTTTAAGGCATTCATGGCACTATTTGACACATAAAGTTGAACAGTACTGTATGAATTATAGCATTTAATGTGTTGTGTTCATGTGCTGGTTTAAAGATACATCACAGTGGTTCACTGAAGCATAGACCTGCATTACACAAACAAGTTAATCTGGGCAAACTGAAAAAAACTGACACCCCCCCATACTGAAAAAAACTGATACCCCATACCCCCATACCCCATTCGCATACTGACCACAAGAGTTCGCTTGCAAACCACTCCAGACTTCGTTTACAATCTGAATATGGTGGTCTCGGTCGATTGTTTTGGTGTAGATCTGAGCGTGATTGCCGTGTTCTTATATGTCTAAATGAACCGAACCAAGGGAGAAAATGCACCAGGTCCCGAAACAAACACTCCAAACGAGCCAGGAGTGAAAACGCCCTGAGATTCAGGATTTTCCCTTCATTTGAATCAGATCCGAAGTAACTAGTAACTTGCTACTTGAGTGGTCTTCTCATTGGATACTTCATGACTCTTACTCAAGTAATTATTAACATTATTACTTTTACTGTTACTTGAGTAATTATTTTTATAAGTAGTTTTACTTGTGCTTGAATAAAATTTTTGGCTACTATACCCACTTCTGGTGAAAGGTAACACATGCTTCTTCCGAGACACATGAAGCCAGCCAAGTGCATCGTTTTGAACATGCTGTGTCACAGGGCAGCGGAACACACTTGGAGGAAAGCGCTATCTACCCTCTTCTGCATACATGAGCTTACAGAGGCTGATGATTGGTTAGCGTCGCTGTGATTGACAGGGTAAAGAGAGTATGCCCCTCCCATGCAGTGTGTACAGACAATTTTGCTCCATGGATAGCTGTGGTGTCATGAGTATTCAAACTCACGCTCTGTGGACAATAGCTTTTCTGTTGCACCCCAATGAATTTAAGATTGGAGTGTTTCAGGATTTCTATTGCAACCCTTGCTATGTAGTAAGCTAATATTAATGACCCAGAGATGTAATGAAACATATGTTTTGAAGCTTTACTCTAAAAGCTATATACATAAGGCTCAAACCTCCATACCTCTTGACTAACGATTCATCAGTTCTCCACTGTCATGTGTAATGAAGTGATAGTTTATAAATTATAATGACGATTTTATTCTATGAGAGAAGGAGTCTGAGAGAGTGCTGGTGTGTAGCCTTGTGTCAGACAGGCATCCAGACGGTGTTTGGACTGGGCAGCTCCGACTCGATCCTCTGTGGTGCATAACAGTCGTAACTGTCAGGGTGATGGCGTCAAGCTAAATACAGTGCTGGCAACACCGCTTCAACATTTGCAGTACAGGAAGAAAATAAAATCTCTGTATGTGACCACAAGATGTGCTTAGAATGTACACACACACACACACACACACGCACATTAATAAAAAGTTTGAATGAAACAGTAATGAAATGAGCTTGAATATACTTCCGTATACTTAACACTGATCATTTACTTTTTCCCCTCTCAGTCAGACAAAAAATAAGCACACTCTACAGTGACACAGATGGTAATAGACTCCGCCTACAAACATCACATTTCCCTTCAAATCTTTCAGCATTTCGTGTCCAGTTCTTAGTTGATCCTCAGTAGAATCATGTAGAAACACATCAAGCCCTCTCTTTTCTGCTCATCTGTAATTATGAGCTCTGTGTGTACGCCTGTGAGATCAAGAGATCGTTACTGAATGTGTGTGTGTGTGTCTGTGTGTGTGAAGAGATACAATGAGACAATGCCATCTTTTGTTTTTCTCCTCACTGTAACAAAATGGTCTTTAGTTATGAGTTCATTCGTCATTCAATTCATTCACTCCACACACACGCACGTACACACACAGACGCACGCACGCACACACGCACACGCGCGCATGCACACACACACGCACACATGCACACACACACACACACACACACACATACGCACACACACACAGGCCACTAGAGCTTCTATATGAGTGCACGCTTTCAAACTGACAGGAGAAAGAAAGTAAAAATTGTCATGCTGCAGCACATTCATTCTCACTCGGGGACCAATTATAAGGGCAGTGCCAACATTCACACTCTCTCTTTCACACACAGCCAAAAATTGTCCAAAATCAGTTTGAAAAGGTGTGTCTATGATCCTGAGCAATGCAACACCACTGGCTCAGTGCTCTCGGGAATAATGTCAACTAACCATCACACAATAACACTCTAACAGTGTTTCTTATCTTCATTTATTAGCTCTGTGATACATAAAATTTGTGTGTCCCTGTAGGTCAGTGGTTCTCAACACAGGGGCCACGGAGAGATGGGAAGGGGGGTGCAAATTTTTTCAAGAAAAACAAAAAAACAGACAGGGCATCATTTGTGTACTAGGTGAATTTTATTACTTTTCAAATAGGATGTGCATAAATGAAAAACCCTGCGTTCCCTCTCCCTCTGTATTTTCTTTTTGCTGGGGAGAGGCGGAGTTTAGCTGTCTTTTATCTAGCTGTCAGTTCAGACCAGTGTTAACACCTTAGTCCACTCTAATGATGGGAAGTTTGGATCATTTTACTGACTCGGATCTTTGAATCTCGTTCAACAAAACGAACAAATCTTTTTTCGAGTCATTTCGTTCATTTCAGCAGAATATAATAAAAATATTACTTGTTAAATGCCCCAACACATATAGTACTTAAACTATAAAATAAACTATAGGCTAATGCAATCATGGCCGAATTATGAGAAACAGAAATGAATAATTAATTTCTAAGCTGGTCTTCAGGCTACGCAGTCTGTTAGTTCACCTCACCTCCAGATCCGAGCCGTTCTTTCTTTTGTCACGTCACATTTGTCACCACATCTGTTCCCCGGAAACAGAAATGATTAGTTCATCTCATGAGTTACAGCGCACGCGCGGTCAAAAATGAACAAATCACTCTCTGAGACAACTCATTGTTGCTGAGTCATATTAAAGATTGGTTCAAAATGAATGAACCGTTCATGGAAGACACATCACTAGTCAGTGCAGACCAGTGTTGCCAATTTAGGGACTTTTCAGACCCCTTTAGCATCATTTTTATCTTGCCACATATTAGGGGAGGCTTGGGGGGGCTTTAGTTACAAAAGGTTGAGCACCTCTGCTGTAGGTAAATACCTTTAGTAACCTAAATCCTTTGACTCTTTTAGTTTAAAGTAAAGAGAGTACTAATGTCAATGTCAACACACACACACATACGCACACACACACATATGCACACACACACACACACACACAGAGCGATGACTGTAAGTAGACGGTGGTGTTGTTTGGATGAAGTCATCAGACATGTGGAGAACGACACACTTTCTCAGAACTTGCTCTCTCTCTCTCTCTCCATCTTTCCGACTCTCCATCCCTCAGACGCACATCTGCGTAACAGAACCTACCTCTCTGCAGAAGGTCTTTCACACTGAATGAATGTAACCACTGCGAGAATCACCTCATCACCTCGTTCATGTCATTACTGCGTATTAACTCCATAATGAAAAAGGAGATTACACACGGTGGTGTTTATGCAGAATGGGTGATGTGTATGTCTTCAACAGCTGGAAACTTCTAACTATATATACATCACTCAAAACATCCATCAATTTTCTTTAACACTTATCCTACACAGGGTCACGGGGAGCCTGCAGCCTATCCCAGGGAACTCTGGGACACCCTGGATGGGATGCCAACCCATTGCAGGGCACAATCTCACATACAAACACACACACACACACACACACACACACACACACACACACATTCACAAACTACGGACAGTTTGGATTGGGATAGTTGATCTGATTCATCCATGACCAACATTTTCAGAAATACTACATCCAATTTTAGCATCTCATTCTGCATCCAGTTGGAACCGAACAACACGCAGCTGGCTGAGGTTAGCTAGACCAAAAAACAAAGTTGCTAACGCTATTAAACATATGTGGAAAGCTTGGCGGCTGTGGCTCAGGTGGTAGAGCAGGTTGTCCACTAATCGTAGGGTTGGTGGTTCGATTCCCACGTGATGCCACATGCTGAAGTGTCCTTGGGCAAGACCCTGAACCCCAAGTTGCTCCCGATGGCAAGTTAGCGCCTTGCATGGCAGCTCTGCTACCATTGGTGTGTGAGTGTGTGTGTGAATGGGTGAATAAGAACCAGTGTAAAGCGCTTTGGATAAAAACGCTATATAAGTGCAGACTAGACCATTTTGCCACTTGTACACTGTCTTATTTATCAATGCCAAATTCAAGCATTATATATATAATTATATATATATATATAGTAACATTACATGCTGCAGGAAGCCTGCATGTGGTTGTGTAGTCTTGCTTTACCAGACACTCCGATATGGGTTTTCTTTCTTTTGCGACAGTTAGATGTGTACATTCCCAAGTTTCGCAAAATGCGCGGGGAGTGGGGATTGGTGAAGGGACGGATGGACTCTCACCCCTTTGGCCTGGGTGTACACAGACTGGCGCAAAAGACAAAAAACGTCCAGTGAGGGTCTTGTTGAAGAGAGAGGTCGGAGGAGAATGGTCAGACTGGTTCAAGCTGACAGGACGGCTACGGTAACTCAAATAACCTCTCTTTACAACCGTGCTGAGCAGAAAAGTACCTCAGAATTGCACAAATGAGCAGATCCTAGGCTTTCCTAGTAAAGTGTATAATTAACATCCTTTTACATTACTGCATCAGCCACTATGTGCAGAAATAATCACAGGCAGAATTTAGATGATTAGGATTAAGACAGCAGATATTCATTATCATTTTGTGTAGCAAAGTGCCGGCATTTTATTCCCTCATGCTGTGCTCTCAGCGGCTGCTGGCTAACAGGGCTGTAGTGCAGCAGCTGGCCCAGCACTCTCTCTCACAGAGGAGCGCAACAACACTGCATTATCTGCTAGTCCCCTGACAGCAACCTGCTCAGCATGACCAGAATTAGTGTGACTGTGAAAAGAATAACTGTGTTAACCAGGGAGATTACACATAGCTACACCAGGCAACATGCACAGTCTCCATGGCAACATAGCTATACATTCCTCAGGAGTGAAACATCAGGACCACTAAACCTCAGAGAAAGTGGTCAAAGAAGAAGAAGAAGAAAGAAAGAAAGAAAGAATGAAAGAAAGAAAGAAAGAAAGAAAGAAAAGTATAACATCATGACCCTCAAAGAAAGTGACAGAAAGACAGACTGAAGGAAAAAAAGTAAGACAGATAGACAGAAAGAAAGAAAGAAAGAAAGAAAGTGTAGTATTGTGACCTCAAAGAAAGTACTATAAAAAGATGAATCCGATGTGTGTTTGTGTTTGCGTGTGTGTGTGTGTGTGTGTGAGAGAGAGAGAGAGAGAGAGAGAGAGAGAGAGAGAGAGAGAGCGAGAAAGTTCATATTTGGTGCTTTAATAAACAGAATCTTGATCTAGTCTGTCTAACAGTCAGGTACTGATTAAGCTGCTTGTCAGTGTCTACTACTCTCCCTCTCTCTCTCTCTCCCTCTCTCACTCCCTCTCTCTCTCCCTCGCTCTCACTCCCTCTCTCTCCTCCCCTCCCGTCTGTCTTTCCGTGGTGAGTTGGAGCTCAGCTCAGAGGAGGAGGCTTTCAGAGAACATTCAGACTTCAACACTGATCCCTTCCCCCATTTCTCCCTCCTTTGGACATTGATCCAGATGCTGCTGGAGATCTCCCAAACAGGAAGCAGAACACAACGGGCTCTGTGTGTGTGTGTGTGTGTGTGTGTGTGTGTGTGTGTGTGTGTGTGTGTGTGTGTGTGTGTATGTGTGTGTACATTATACATGTTAGTAAAAGTGTCATTGTGTGTATTACAGCATGCTTCCGCAACACCATGTTAACCCATTGTTCTTACTTCCTTGGCTGTAATGGAGTGTGGGAGTGTGAGAATATGTTTTTGTGTGTGTGTGTGTGTGTGTGTGTGTGTGTGTGTGTGTGTGTGTGTGTGTGTGTGTGTGTGTCTGTGTGTTGTGGTATGTGTGTGACCTCTTGCTGTCATGTCTTACTGTATACATGTGTGTACGAGTCACTGACTGATATGCATTTAGCTGTAATTTTTAAATACTGATGGAAATAGACACCTTTAGTGTTTGTAAACAACAACCTGGTTGCAAAAAGACGTGAGTCGCTTAGCAACCTGATGCTACTTTGTTCTAATCTGACTGACAAAGCTGTCATTTAGGAATCAGACTGATGTTAGATAAAATGGTGTATGAGTGTTATAAATGACAAGGAATGCTATTCAAATGGTGTAGAAGATTCTTATGGCTTGGAGTCCTGTCAACAGCTAAATGATGCTAATCAGTGGCCTAGCCTGCTACATATTCTGTACATGCAGTTTTCTCCACTAATATTGGCACCCTTGGTAAATATGAGCAAAGAAAGCTGTGAAAAATTGTCTTTACTGTTTAACCTTTTGATGTTTTGTTTAAAAAAAATCACAAAAATACTCTGTGCTCATGGATATCAAACAATTGCAAACAAAACCTAAGTTTATCCAAAAAAATCTTTGTTAAAAATTGGTGTGCAACAATTATTGGCACCCCTATGAATTCATATGAAAAAAATATTTTTGAAGTATATTCCCATTAATATTTGACATTTTTAGTACACCTGGGTGACTAGGAACAGGAAATTGTTCAACCATGACTTCCTGTTTCACAGGGGTATATATATGAGGTAACACATAGGCCAAATTCCCTTAGTCATTCATAACAATGGGTAAGACCAAGGATCACAGCTGGAGAACTGCAGAAGTTAGTTGTGTCTTGGGGTCAGAAAGTCTCCAAAACTACAATCCAAAGTCTCCAACATCACCACAAGTTGTTTGGAAGGGTTTCAAGAAAAAAGCCTCTACTCTCATCCAAAAACAAACTCAAGCGTCTTCAGTTTGTCAGACACTACTGGAAATTCAAATGGTATCGGGATTCTGTGGTCAGATGAAACCAAAATAGAGCTTTATGGCAATAAACACCAGAGGTGTTGTTATATATATATATATATATATATATATATATATATATATATATATATATATATATATATATATATATATATATATATATATACATGCCAGTCCCCTGACCTGAAACCCATTGAAAACCTGTGGGGTGAACTGAAGAGGAGAGTCCACCAGCGTGGACCTCGAAATTAGAAGGATCTGGAGAGATTCTGTATGGAGGAATGAGCTCAGATCCCTTTCCATGTATTCTCCAACCTCATCAGGCATTACAGGAGAAGACTCAGAGCTGTTATCTTGGCAAAGCGAGGTAGCACAAAGTATTTACTAAAAGGGTGCCAATAATTGTTGTACACCTATATTTAACAAAGATTTATTTTTTGATAAACCTGTGTTTTGTTTGCAATTGATTGATCTCCATGAGAGCAGAGTATTTTCGTGATTTTTTAGAACAAAAGATCAAAAGGTGAAACAATAAAGACAATTTTTCACAGCCTTCTTTGCTCATATTTAACAAAGGTGGGAATATTAGTGGAGAGCGCTGTATTAGTTAGGAAGTTGTAACTACAACGTCAGGTGCGTTCAAGTCACTTTGTTCAGGGCAAGATGGTGGTGTTCCGTCCCTTAATTAACTACAAAAAAATGCAGCAAGGTTTTTTAATTCAACTCCTAGAAAATAAAGAACAAACAATCCAGATAAATAAAAAAGCCTGCTGCACATAGCAAACTCCTAATAACTGAAATCAGCTTCTGAGACAAATAAACATTCAATTTCAACAAATTTACCCTCAGCTACAGATGTTTCATCCATTGATTCCATCATGTTTTTGTACTGACACGCCCCCAACTCGGAAACTCAGGGCTCAAAGAAAATCCTGAGTTTCCCCACTCGTAATTATGACTTTGCGGTGCCATTAATGTGCCTTCAACTCGTAAATACGATCTGTCCGACATGACTTTACATTACGTTACATTAAAGCAATATAAGTTAGTTAACTAGCAAGCTAAGTCTATTAAATTCATAGCTAGTTCAACTGTATGATGGTTAGCTATTTAGCTGTGGTAAAAATCTCATTGGATCAATTATCTCTCCTAATTGCCTGCAATCACAATCGTCATGAAAAGGTGTCTGATTTGATAGTATGCTGTTTAAAAAAAAAAAAAAACGTGTTTATGAACACCCCGCAACATTTTATAAAATAAATTCTGGCTTCGCTGTTCAAATAATTCAGTATAATTCACTCTCGTTATATTTCTGCAATCAGGAGGCATCAGAGTGACATGTTTCACTCAGGGCTCTGTATGTTCTTATCTTTGCAGCCATGTCTTCTCTGACATTCTTACAGAACATTTCTTTATATAAAAGTTGAACACAAAAGTTACACAGAACATTTAACACAAAAAGTTAACTGAAGTTTTAAAGACGTGTTACTCACCAGCACAACGTACACGCACTGAAAGAGTCTTCTGTTCACTCCAAGTCCTACCATAAACCGCTAGAGCTACTCTCTCCCTCTCTCTCTCTGTCTCTCTCCCTCTCCCTCCTGCCCTTCCTCTCTTCAAAGCTCCCTCCTCTCTTCGTCTGTCTGTCTCCATCCATTGCTTCCTCCCTCTCTCTCTCTCTTTTTCTCCCCCTCCCTGTCTTTCTTGCTTTTCTCTCTCTTTAGTAGAAAGAACAATGCATGGCAGCTGGAGCGACTTGGAGCCCAAGAGACCGTATACATAAATCAGAACACGCACACACACACACATTTCCATGGAGTCAGTGTTGATTGTGTTATTGTATGACAACACAATCAACGCACACACACACACACACACACACACACACACACACACAGAGAGAGAGAGAGAGAGAGAGAAAAAATTAGTCCAAAATCAGTTTGAAAAGGTGTGTCTATGATCCTGAGCACAGCTGTGGTCCCTGAGGTAAGTGCATGGGAGCACAGCGTCCTGTAAACTGATTGGCTCCTGTGAGATGATTGGCATTTCCTGTTAGTGCTTACTCTTGCCAGCATCCTCCCACAGCCTTGTGGCCTACACACACACACACACACACACACACACACACACACACACTTCATTTCTAAGATGGGTAGTGATTCATAAATGACCGACATATAACATGCAAGGGGAAAGCAGGAGAAACGGCAGAGAGGAGGAGGAGAAACATGATCCAGGAAAACCAACAATTACCAGTGAGTCACACTGTGGGGTTTCTTAAAATATAAAGATGACAAGATGGAAGGGAAGAGCGAGAGAGGGGGGGGGATGAGAGAAAGACAGAAAGAGAAGGAAACAGAGACAAGTAGACAGAAAGAAAGAAAAAAGAAAGAAGACAGACATACAGAAATAAAGAAGAAAGAAAGGAAGAAGGAAAGAAGACAGAAAGAATGAAAGAAGACAGACAGATAGAAAGAAAGACAGAAAGAAGACAGAAAGACAGAAAGACAGAAGACAGACAGAAAGAAAGAAGACAGACAGAAAGAAAGAAGTCAGACAGACAGAAATAAGACAGACACAAGGAAAGAACACCGACAGAACGAAAAAAGAAAGAAGACATACAGAAATAGAGAAAGAAAGAATACAGACAGACAGAAAGATTGAAAGAATGAAGACAGACAGACAGAAAGAAAGAAACAAAGAAAAGAAGAGAGACAGAGAGAAAGAAGACAGACAGACAGAAAGAGAGAAAGAAAGAAGACAGATAGGTTTAGAACAGATCCATTAAAGCGGTTGCCAGTTTGTTGTTGGTTCAGAGTGAAAGCTCACTCACTTCTGTTGGAGCTGAAAGCATTCAGTACCCACAATGCACCATTGAGGGCCCACAGGCTGAAGCACTTCCTGTATTAGTGAAGACCACGGTAGTTCACTTCATCATGTACATCAACAACATCATCATCATCATCATGTAGGAAATTCTGCCATAAACACACACACACACACACACACACACACACACACACACACATACACACACATACGTGATGTTTCAAAAGGTCTCAGTGTGTGTCCCAGCTCAGCTGAAAATATGTGCACCCCTCTGTTGGCTTTAAGAACACACACCCTCTGGAGAACTGCTGGAAAAAGTGAGTGTGTGTATGATTCTGCATGTGTGTGTGTGTGTGTGTGTGTGTGTGTGTGTGTGTGTGTGTATGATTCTGTCTGTGTGTGTGTGTGTGTGTGTGTGTGTGTGTGTGTGTGTGTGTGTGTGTGTGTGTGTGTGGAGAGAGTGATTTCCCTCAGGCTGAGTTTGGGATGAGACAGTGTCCTACGCAGCCAACCAACATCTCAACACACTTCACACTGACTAGCAAACTCAGTGACACTGTATCACACACACACACACACACACACACACACACACACACACACACACACACACACACACACACACACAAAGAACCATACACACACACACACACACACACACACACACAGGGTAAAGACTAGTCAGCTCCTTAAAATGTTTAGTTTGAGGAAGAGCATGCAGCTGTGACTGCAGCCTCATACAAAATAACTTAGCCATATACATCATTGACACACATACAGATAAATATTTGTATTATGCTGGACTTAAATAAAAAAATTACATCAATATTTACACAGGGAATGTCATGAATATTTAGAGATGTGTTACACACCAGTTTAAGTTAATTTTTTGAGCAGCAAATTGAGATTATGCAAATAATTTAGTTCACGCCTCTTTTTCTTGTGTAAAAAGGGGTTTTCCAGTAGTGTCTAGATCACCGTTTTTAAAGCACTTAACACAATTAGGGACAGAAAATGTGGAATGAAGACGTATATTCATATGCATAGTCAAGTGCACAGAGTGCGCAGGGCGGATTTAATATTGTGCCATGTTTTACTAGCCTCAGATTCCTGCTCTTAGTTCACAGGAGTGGAATCCAATGTGGTCTTCTGC
This sequence comes from Ictalurus punctatus, assembly GCF_001660625.3. NCBI lineage: Eukaryota > Metazoa > Chordata > Actinopteri > Siluriformes > Ictaluridae > Ictalurus > Ictalurus punctatus. The sequence goes on from NC_030417.2 coordinate 7,643,456, forward strand.
TGTTGTAGCCCATCCACCTCAAGGTTTGGCATTTTGTGTATGCTGAGATGCTTTTCTGCTCACTATGGCTGTAAAGAGTGCATATTTGGGTTACTATTACTAGACTTCCTGTCAGCTCAAACCAGTTTGGTCATTCTCCTCTGACCTCTCTAATCAACAAGGTGTTTCTGACTGCTGCTGCTCAATAGATGTTTTTTGTTTTTCACAGCATTCTGTTGAGATTGGTGTGTGTGAAAATCACAAGAGAGCAGCAGTTTCTGAAATACTCAAACCAGCCTGTCTGGCACAGACAATACATACTATCCTATTTATAGTTGCTTTCATTAAGAATCTATTCTAAAAATGAACAAATATGCCAGGATGTCCCCTGGTTAAAGTCCTGGCCATGTGTCCGTGTTCATGGCTGTGTTCAAAATTCCAAAATATATTTCCACATATATAATATATCAAAATTCAATCCATGGACATTCCATGCTTTGCAAAAGTATTCGACACTTTCTGATTACTGATTATTCCAGTCAGTATTTTTTTTTATTGCAAGGCAATATGCTCGTTAAGTCAAGTTTCATTTTTTGTCAGCAGATCTTTAAAAAGAAAAAGAAAAAAACTGAGAAATGCCTGCATTATGTTTGTGCTACATATAACGCTTTGAAACTTGTCTTGAATAAATATCTCGATCTTGGTCTCATCACAGCAAAACAACAACAACAACAACACATTCACTGGGTCACTCTCATGCTTTCATGTGGTTCTTCTTGAGCAACGGTTTCTTTCTGGCTATCCTCTCATACAGACCTCAATTATGCAGATCTGTTGAAATGGTTGTCTGGTGCACCTTCACTCCACTCTCAGCTACTATACTGTGCAACTCCTTCAGAGTGACTGTTGGCCTCACTGGAGCTTCCCTCGCCAGGCTATGTCTTGTTTATGTGCTGCGTTTTGATGGACAGCTTTGTCTAGGTAGTGCTTGGGTGGTGTGTTGCAGCTTCCACGTTCTCATTATTGAACTTCTTTGTTGTTCCCCACTCCTGGGGAGGGTAACAATGGTCTTTAATTTCCTCCATTTGTACACAATCTGTCTGACTGTGGATTGGTGTCCAAACTATTTAAATGTGGTTTTGTAACCTTTTCCAGTCTGATGAGCATCAACAACTCTTTTTCCTGAGGTCCTCAGAAATCTCATAGGTTCATGCCATGATACATTTCCACAAACGTGTTGTGAAGATCAGACATTGATAGATCCCTGTTCTGTAAATAAAACAGGGTTATCACTCACACCTGATCGTCATCCGATTGATTGAAAACACCTGACTCTAATTTCACCTTTGAATGAACTGCTAATCCTAGAGGTTCACATACTTTTGCTTCTCACAAATATGTAATATTGGATCATTTTCCTCAATAAATAAATGGCAAGTACAAAATTTTGTCTTTATTTTTGTTAAATTGGTTTCTCTTTGTCTACTTTTAGGACTTGTGTGAAAATCTGATGATATTTTAGGTCATATTTATGCAGAAACATAGACAATTCTACAGGGTTCACAACCTTACAAGTACCACTGTACCTAAACATTGTTGCAGACCAAATACATGGCAAATTTCATGACAACGGTATTCCCTACTGGCAGTGGTCTCTTTCAGCAGGATAATGCGCCCTGCTACACTGCAAAAATTGTTCAGGAATGGTTTAAGGAACATGACTCAGCTATACATTTCTACAAGACCAGATGAAATTTCTCAATTTTCCACATTAACTGAATGTGTTAAAGACATTAAAGCCTGGATGACAGGTAATGTTCTTTTACTAAATTCTGATAAAAACAGATATACTGCTATTTGGAGCAAAATCTGTACACAAAAGCTTCTAGAATACAATCTACATTTAAAAGGATGTACGGTTACTTCATCCACTTCAGTTAAAGACCTGGTCATATGAAAATCCGGTCATATGAAAATCATATTTACCAGGTAACAAAAACAGCCTTCTTCCACCGTAGAAATATTGCCAAGCTATGTAACATGTTATCTGTTTCTGATGCAGAAAAACTAGTTCATGCATTCATGACCTCAAGACTAGATTATTGTAATGCACTGCTAGGTGGTGGTTTTGCACCCTCAAGAAAAAAGCTACAAGTAGTCCAAAATGCAGCTGATAGAATTCTTACCAGATCACGAAAATATGAACACATTACCCAAATTTTATCATGTCTACACTGATTACCTGTTGATTATAAAATACTGCTACTCACCTATAAAGCCCTAAACGGCCAAGCTCCTTTGAATCTTTTATCACTTTATAATCTTTCACACTCTTTAAGGTCGCAAAACTCTGGACTTTTGAAAATACAGAGGATATCAAAGTCTACTAAAGAAGACAGAGCTTTTTCACATTTAGCTCCTAAACTCTGGAATAGCCTTCCTGATAATGTTCACAGTTCAGACACACTTTCTCAGTTTAAATCAATATTAAAAACACATTACTTTATCCTAGCATTCACATAATGCATCTCATAAACTGGTAATCCTTTCAACTATGATAAAACAATAACAAATGAACCTGGTCATCTCTGCCTGAAATTCAATGAACTGCTGATGAAATTCAGTGGGAATTTATTGAATGTGTCAGCTCCAGCTCAGAACCAGCCTCTACAAAGATTCCAGATGACATCAACACCTGCGAGGATTGGATGATACCAATGCCTAATCATCACACTCACAAGCTCTACTCGTGTTGGTCCTGGGGTAGCAGTGGGCCAGACCCGTTCTGCTCTCCAGGCCAGCCTGGACCGTCCTGGTGCCCTGCTTCTGGAGGTCTCGTCGCTCGGAGGCCAGTCACCGTTGCTGAGGATGGCCCCATATGTTCGTCCTGGGGACACTTAGAAGCCGCGGAGATGGCATTGGACTACATTTGATGTGAACAGTTTTGGTGAGATGTCTAAGGACTGTGGTTGCGGTGACAGTTTTGGATTACATTTGCACATACAGACTTTGGTCAGTTAATTATTTCAGCGGAATAGACTTGTTGAGACTGTGGTGAATCTCCTGATTACTGAGTTGCATTCTTTATCATATTGCACACAGTTATGGAAGAGATTTATTTATAATTACACAATTTGTTGTCACCCAGATGAGTCTGGTTCCTCTCAAGGTTTTTTCCTCATATCAT